>NC_133658.1:720028271-720328271 GCF_037893015.1 Macrotis lagotis
TTTCACTCTGAAGAATTTCCCAAATGACTCTCTTATAGCTTTTCTGTGATGGAAAAAACCCACTATGTGACTTATTTTAGTATAGAATATAGCTCCCACTGAAGACTAGGGGAAATTTTGGCCAAGAGTAATATAACAATGCATCATATATCAGATCATTCATAACAAAAGAGCCCCACCAATACATTTTTCAAAATAAAATCTACCTTCCTGGAAAGTCTTTGCAATCTTTGTCATGAAGGTAGAGTGTTAATTATTAGAATGTACTCTGCTCCAGATCTCAGCTCTCTAGTAGATTTCAAGGGCATAACAGATAAAACTCATGCTAGTTATTCTAAGTATAAGGATTAGAAATTGAGATCTTGGGAAATATATTTCTCTTGATAGAGACATGGGAAACTATGGCTGTAGAATGTTGAATATAGTTTCATTGACTTTGTTGAGCTGTTTAATTCTTTGGTTTTTTTTAATACAAGGAAGGTTTTCTGAATTAGTATTGGAAGTGCTTAAGTGGATGTTGATAATTCTGCATAGAAGTGATCCATGTATTGAGTAGGAGATAGAACCATGTGACTCCTCAGATCTAAGCCAGCTGTTAGATTCCATGGTTCCATAATACTCAGTGGCAAGCATCTGGATCAATAGGCACAAAGGAGAGTTTCCATGGGTGGTCCTGTCTACATACTGACACAATTCCACTAATTCACTTAGTCAGAAAACATTAGCTCCCTCTCACTGAGCAACAAGCATTGCATTCACCTTGTAGACAACCTTTCTTCTGCTACGTCTCAGTTGATTACTGCTATAAAGTATAAGATATGGATCAATAAACCCTAGACCACTTTTTATATTTGGAAAAATGTTCTAAAGGGACACCAAAGGTTTCTTGGGTCTCAAATGTAGCATGCATTCATTCACTCCTTTATTCATTTGTAGCATTTCTAAGATTTTTGACTTATCTTTCACATTTTGAAAAATATTAACTCAATTTGATTTTTTTCCTTAGAAAATAGCACCCCTATTCAATATTGATAGACCAGTATAATGGATATTGAGTCCACCTCAGAGAGCTGCCACTGACACATAATGGCTATGTGACTTTTGGCAAATCACTTAACCTTTCAATGTCCATGAAACTTTCTAAATCCATAAGTTGAAAAATAGGGGATGAACTATATTGAAAGAGAAAGTTTCCTCACTGTGAATTCCCTATACTAATGAAATGACAGGTCCCATCCTCTCTGAAATATAATATTGGTTTTTGATTTGGGTAGTTTGACTTAGGAATATCCAATGCTCCTCCAAGAATAAAAATTATGAATGGAAATTCAGAACAAATAAAAATCCAAGTAAAATGTAATCCCTGATTTCCTGATGTTAGGGGAAAAGAAAGGACAGCTAGGTGTTCTGGCAGATAGAGTAGCAGACCTGTAGAAGCTGAGTCTTCCTGAGTTCAAATCTTGCCACAGACACATACTAACTGTGCAACTGACTAAATCATTTAACCCCAGTTTTCTCAGTTTCCTCATCTGTAAAGTGAGCTGGAGAAGGAAATAGCAAGACACTTGCATATCATTGCCAAGAAAACCCCCAGTGGGGTCATAAAGAGTCAAATGACTGGAAAATGACTCAATAAAAATGGGAAAAGGAGGAAGGGTAAACTTGAATGTGGCTTGAGTGGGCTTCTTGACAGGACTTTTTACCATCTTAAATCCCTTGCATTTTCACAAACTTACTCAATGAGCTAATAAACAAGACTGCAATGAGATGGAATCAAACTGAGAGGAACCTCTTCTTTTCTTTAAAATCAAAACAACATCAACAAGCAACCACCCTGTATCTGACACAAGTAAGAGAGTCTGGTTCAATTTTTTTTCCCTCCAAAAAAGTTAGAGGATAACTCTTCCCCTAATTTGGACTGATGGGCCCTGATCAAAGCATTGTTTCACTCAAGACCAACATGCTTCAATAGCCAAGATGAATAGATGCTGGGGGGGGCAGGGCGGAGAATGGAACACTAGGGAGCAGGAATGCCTTTGGCTACTTGTGTTGGCTCTGCTGGGCTGGCTGCTGCCATCGAGGCTGGGGATAATCCTCCTTGACCTCGGTGGAGCTGAGATTATACCCTAAAGCAGCATATACAATTATACTTAACATGTGTTAACATTTCAACATGTAGGTCACTAAATTGGCTAGTCTTTAATATTGCATGAACATATAGACAATAATTGGTCGTAAAATTGTCTCCTTCCACAATGGCAGGCAAAGCATTTGAATCATTGACTAGAGACCTTTCCTCAGATTAGCAGATTCTTCAGGGTTATTCCAAGTCAAAGAAGAACGCAGTCAAAGCACGTTCAGACAGACAGCAGGGCCTTCCTCCCAGTAGAGAATCAGACACCTTCTGATTTACACACATAATCTCCAATTGCTATGTTGTGTGAAATGACCTAGGCTTCCTGTTTAATACAAGTACAAGCGTTACCTCCTAGAGGTGGAAGCATGCCCATTTAGGCTAGATGCATTTTGTTGCCAGTCTTCCCTTTTTAAAGGTTATTTGACTTCCTTTACCTCATAATTTATGCATCTTTTTTTTCAGAGAGGCACTACCACACTCAGGATATAAAATCAAAAAAAGAAAAAAATCTCTGAGTTTATGCTCTATTAAAGAATTATAGAGAATTACATGAGAAGCAGCTAGTTAGTAAACTAGAATGTAGGACATGTAGTCAGGAAGACCTGAACTCAAATTTGACCTCAGAGTCTTAAAAATTGTATTGCCTTGGACAAGTCCCTAACCTCTGTTTGCTTCAGTCCCTTCAAATGGGATAGTAGTGGTTCTTGCCTCTCAAAGTTGTGAAGATTACCTGTGATCAATTTGGAAAGTGCTTATGATAGTACCTGGCACATAATATGGGCTTACTGAATATTTATTTTCTTCCTTCTTATTTACAGTCAGAAGCCCTGGTTCAATTCCTACCTTACCCAAAAGCTTGTGATCACGGACAAATCATTTGACCTTTCTGAGTCAGTTTTTTTATCTGGAAAATGGGGACAATAAATAGGATAGAACTATGAATCTTAAAGATACTTATTGTGAGAAAAATGCTTTGTAAAATTTAAAGCACTATATAAATTTGAGCTTTTATTTTTCCTTTTTAAATAACACCTGGATATTGTATGTTTATATTTATAAAGAAAAAATAATCTAGTTTTTTTTGTTTGTTTCATTTTCTTAATCCTCCAGTGTTTTCAAGGCGGTATGGCTATAAAAGCCATTTGAATATCACTACTTCTTATAGAGATGGCATTTCCCACATATCATCCCAAATAAATATGTAATTTATTACTATAGAAACCTAACTTTTTGTGTGTAAAAGCACCAAGTAGCTTATGAATCACATTCTCAGATAGAATCTATAAACTTCAGGCACTGTCTCTAATTACCTAATTTCTAGAGGTAATCAGAGTGAAAAGGACAAGTGATCGTTCAATGACCTTTTTCTACCACTGGTGTGCTAGGGAATGAGTGATCACATCACATGCAAAGAACAGTGACACATATTCCATAAGGTAATGGTCCTAAAGCTCTGTCTGCTCATTTGCCAAATGTTCCCAGATCAAGATTACATCTCAAAATATTGGTGAAAAAGTGAAATCATGTAAAATGTAGCTGAAAGGAATGTCAGTAGGTTGGCAGTTGAGTTGCGTGGTTTAAATACCCTCCATATTCTTCAATAATATCCATCATAGATTTCTGGGACTTAGTTATTTTGCCATTATATTTAGTCCTAAGCATGACTATGTCTTATGGATATATCCCCCTGATCCCCTCCCTCAAGTTATGCATTTGTACTTTGTCCTCTAAGACTTGAATTTCTAGTCAGAAGACAGTTTCAAATGTAAGCTCTATTGTTTAATAGGCAGAGAATTATTGAATTAGTTAGAAAGGAGAGACTTTTACTTGAGCTTCACCTGTGAAACAAGTGAATTGTATTAATTAGTCCTTAAGGGTACCTTACTGCTCTAAAATCCTGTCTTCTGTTGTTATGATTAAGCTGTTCTTAGACACACCTATTGTTTGTCTATAAATAGCAGTTTACAGCCATATTGAGAATTGTGGTCTTTGAATACATCTAAACACAATAGAAAATAAGATAAAGGAGTTTGTTGTACAGTGACTAGAAATCCAAGTTTTTACACTGGCCCTGATCAGAAAAATCTCAGAATTATAGAGGACTTCTAGTCCAATCCTCACTGAAAGCATGAATCTCATTTTTAATATACCTGACAAGCATATCCAACAAGCTATTGAAGATCACTAATGGCAGAGAATTCATTACTCTCCGACAAAAACAATTATATTTGGAGTTGGTTCCTATTGTTAAGGAAGTTTTTGTTATATTAGATCTGATATATGCCTCCCTGTAACTTTTAATTCATTGTTCTAATCTCTGAGGCTGAGCAGAACAAGTCTATTCTGTCTTCCATACAATAACCCTCCAAATATTTTAAGATATCATGTCTCTCGAAAATTTTTCTTTTCTAGAATAAGCATATATAAAACTAAAACTAAACTAAAAAAGGCAATGTAAAACATAAGAGGATGTGTGTTCAAATCCCAGCTCTAACACTTATTATGTGTTTAATCTTCTTTGGGCAAGTCACAATCTTTACAGGTCTCAGTTCCCCATTTAAAAATAAGGAGTTTGAATGAAAAGATCTCTAGGATTGCTCCTACTCTCTATATATGATCTGATGATCTTTTTATTGCATGGTTAAGAAGCTCTTCACTATCTTATTTCCCTTCCTCTAGGCATACTGCATCTCATTAGTAGATCTTCTAAAATGTTGAATCCATAATTGGGTACTATAGTTATTGTTTGTCCTTGGCAAGGTTATTATCTCCCTTGTTCCAGATGTTATTCTATTAATACATCCTAAGATTAAATTCACTTTTTTGACTGCCATATCACCTGTATGATTCATGCCAAGATTGTCCATAAAATCTCTTAGATCTTTATTTTTACTAAAACTTCTTTCAAGTCATTTGTTACCCATTCCCTGTTTGTATTGTTAGTTTTTTTTAAACCCAAGTGCAGGATTTCACATTTTCCCCTAGAAAATTTGTCTTATTAGGTTGAATACCTGATCCACTTGTGACAATATCTTTCTGGATCATAATTGTGTAATCTGTTGTATTAATATGCTTTCTGTATTTATTTAATCTACAATTTTGGCAAAAGATCAACTATATATTAATTTAAAACCAATTTAAAATATCAAATAGAAATGGGATAACAACAACAGATCCTAACCTCTCTTTATTACCTCTCTCAATTTACCAATTTATTTGGTGTTTACTTTTTATTTGACACAAGTATTTGTTTATTGGAACAACATCTTCCTGAATTTGAATCTGACCTCAGACACTTATTAGCTGTATCACCCTGGGCAAGTTATTTAACTCTGTTAGTCTCCATTTCTGAATTGAAGGAGGAAATGGATAACTACTCCCATATCTTTGCCAAGAAAAGCCTCACATGGAACCATGAAGAGTTGAACATGATTGAAAATGCCTGAATAGCAGCAATCTTTATTAATACTTGTTGAGATTATTATATCTATTATTATAGCAGTAGTACTATACTATGCAGCAGAAGTTGGAACATGAATGATATAAGTGAAATTCTAGAACAGAAATTCCCTTGTCTCAGTCACCAGGTGGAAAAGATCTCTTGCGATATTTTTAACATACCCATGACCAAAGAAGCCTCCCAGTTGGGTGACTTGTCAGTACTCCATTCTTCTGAAGAACAATGCCAAGAGTATCTAATGGAGAAACATGACAGCTTAAGGGCTGGAGAGCTGTCAATCACATTAGACATGCAGTTCATAAAATGAACTATACCAGTTAGCCCTTGAAGGGCCAGCCCCACGACCTACAGAGAGTTACACAAGGTGGGGGTGGAGTTATCACATCTGTCTTTGAAAGCTTTCCTTCTTCCTCAAGAATAAGGGCTAGTTTGAGCCTCTTGAACAGCTCAGGGAAAAAAAATGTTTTCTCTCTTTCTCTGACAGAATCAAATCACTAGGTGGTTCCTCATTAAAAAACTGACATGTAAAGGACAGGGATGGGAGGCAAGGCTGAGAACATAACTAGCCTTTCCCCATTTCACAAAGCCATTCCTGTGCCTGTTAAGTTTGGGCTGCATTCACAGGCTAGTAAGTCTTTCCACTTGAAAAATCTCTTCTTCTAATGCCTTTTCCTTTGTAAGGCATCATAATGGCAGTTGGAAAGCAGTATGGTGCCTTCCGGAGTAAATGGAAGGCTCTCTCTCTCTTTAGGGAATAGAAGGTATAGTCATAGCTGTAGAGGCCATTGCTATTGACCTTTTATTTCATAAATCACTTGGTAAAAGTCTTTGGTGATGTTTTTTTCATTCTTAGAATAGTTAAATATAAGGTTAAAGGCATTTATTGCACCACAATGATTATCTATTTTATTAACCTATCAAACTCAATGAGGTGAAGGTACATGTCATATTCTTAGAGGGAAAACTCAGGTGACCAGGAGGTTGGTTCTCTCCATTCTCCTATGGGTAATACTTCTATTTTCCAAATTCTCCCTTCACATCTTCAGAGGATCCCTACCAATTTGATCTTCATTTTAGTAGCACCCCATTGCAAAGTGGGTAAGGAGGGTTCAAAATCTTTGACTAAGGCTACTGTCTCAAATTAAAATTCATTTTTATTTCCATTCACCAAATTTAATCCTACCTGGAAAGTGCCAAGAAGTTCCGGAATAATTTATTCTCCTTTACTTAGGTGAAGCATTGCATAGCATACCAGTCCTAGTCAGGAGGACATGAGTTCAAATCCAGTCCCAGACATTTGACATTTACTAGCCCTGTGACCTTGGCAAGTCACTTAACCCTGACTGCTTCACATCTTGGTCCATCTCCAGTCATCCTGCTTGATTTATATCTGGTCACTGGACCCAGATGACTCTGAAGAAGAAAGTGAGGTTGGTGAGTTAGCACAGCACCCCCTTGCTCCAATCCAATTTATGTGCTTGTCATGGCCTCCCCTCCCTGATGTCATGGTCTTCGAATATAAAGGACAAACACCATCAGGCATCTTATAGATCTAATTCATATCTTTTTTTTAAATACAAATTTTTTCAATAATAATGTGCTAAGTGATACCAATTTGGGGATGGAATGTGGATGAGGTTTGATAGGTTCTGTAAAAATAAAATCTTCTTTGTGGAATTGTTTCCTTCTCAAGGATATACCAAGGTAAACTTTTAATACTGGGGTTTTCTTTAAAAGCCTGGGGACATTTACAATTAAAACTTTCATATCAGAATTTTCCCTTCCATCTTGCTTCAATATTATATCATTTTAGATTTCCTTAAAGGCTTTGAAGCTATTCAAGATTCCAAAGAATTAGACAGTATTGAGATTTTTCTTTGAAGTTCCCAAACCACATTTATTCAGTAACATTTCTATACTATTCAGATTTTCTAAATTTTTAAAATAAAAATAGCTCTATTGTAAGAATTTGGAAAATTGTATGTGTGAATATGTGTTTCATGGGGGGAGGGGGAGAGGACGGGGGGAGAGAGAGAGAGAGAGAGAGAGAGAGAGAGAGAGAGAGAGAGAGAGAGAGAGAGAGAAGGAGAGAAGATGAGAAAGACAAAAAAGAGACAGAGACAGTGAGGAGTATACTTGATTTATTACAATATCAGTACTTCTTTGGAATAACACAAATAATATAGGTGGGTTTTCATTATATATCTGAGTCTCTATCTCCTCCTCTACCATTTTTTTTCTTAAATCTCTGAACTCTCCTCTATTTGCTTCTACCTCTCTCTCCTCTGTTTTTGTCTTTCTGTCTCTTTCTCTTTGTCTCTCTCTGTCTTCTACTTTTCTATCTGTCTCTGTCTCCCATACAAACTCTCTGATACATAACCACATCTGGACTCCATCTCTGCCTCTACATCTTTATCAGACATCTTCATTCCCAGGAGGATTTGTCTGCAGTTCTGCTTACAACCTGGTACCTCTATGTGTATGTTTCTTCTTGATTCTCTTTCTCTTCCATTCATCCTCCACCACCAATTAAAAGACAAAGAAAAAAAACCCTTGTAATAAGCATGCATAGTCAAACAAAATATTCCCACATTGTCCACACTAAAAAAAAAAAATGATCACCTTGATACATATTTTTCATCATATGTCTGTTTACGAAAGGAAATTTATACTTTATTAAAGAGACTGTAGAGTGCAGAGAACCATACCCAACTCTTCTTTGTGAATTTCTGTCACATTGACTTTGAGGGATATTTTAAAATTTTAGTATGTGAGACTTAGAACATATTTCCTCTATCTTTGTCCCATCCTGCCTTGACAAGTTTAAGTTTCCTACTTGCATCTTTTAACCATGAAGTTCAATTTTTCCAATGTGTTTTTATACCTCATGCCTCCTGGTTTACCTTATACATATGCTAATTGCATACTATACTCCCAGACAACCATCAGTCCCTTTCCTTTGTTTTGTTCCCTGAACCTGGGCTATCCAAAAACCTATCTGGGCTGTTTGACTGATATAAGGAATCACAAAATACTTTCCTTCTAGTTAGGTGAAGAACCACCAGATTTCGCCATTTTCCTTACAAACTTTCCACACCTGTAGATAGTGCTTTGACCTATGATGCTTTGCCATCAGCCCCGCTATTGAACTTCCTGACCCCTTCCCCCATAGACCTGAGAGTCAAACTTTCTTTTATACTTTCTTTCCCTCAAATAGATTTGGATGTTCTGGAGAACTATCTAATTGTATTCTCTGAGTTTAGCAAAGGGCAAGTGCTTAATAAATTATTTTGTCAATCCTTTATTCATTCCTTCATGACATGAAATCATAATAGCCTCTATGTAGAATACCCTGCCCATGTTGGCCCTTAATTAAGTAGAGAAAGATTTATTTTCATTTCTAAATCACTCTCTATGCTCCTTCCTTTCAGCACCATCTGTAGAAACCCAGAGCCCTTACACTTCCCCTTTGGTTCTAAAGTCTCCTTTTCTAGGTGGGTCCTGGTCTAGTCTTGACCTTTCCTGATTATACAGATTTATATACTCTGCCAGAATTTGCCTGCCTATGTCTTATTTCTTTCGATACCTGTATAATTTTTAATGTTTAAATTATTAAAGATGTAACTGACCTGAACCATCATCTGGTCAAATCCCTTTTATTTCATAGATTATGAAAAGGAAGTTACAGATAAAGTCACTTGCCTAAGGTCACTCCGCTGTTATGAAAAGAAAAAAGATGAGAACTGCTTATAGTGCATTCTATTTTGAAAACTGTAGAAGTTCCTTGAAAGTAGCTGCATGTCATCCTTGCCCCCTTTATTATAGATGCTGCTTAACCATATGCATTGCACATAGTAGATCAAAAAGTCAAAGACTCTGAGGGCGGCTAGGTGTCACAGTGGATAGAGCACCAACCCTGGAGCCAGAAGTACCTGAGTTCAAATCTGGCCTCAGACACTTAATAATTACCAAGCTGTGTGGCCTTGGGCAAGCCACTTAACCCCCATTGCCTTGCAAAACCTAAAAAAAAAAAAAAAGTCATAGACTCCGGATCATTGGATGATACATTTAACAGGACCTCTGGGAACTAGTACAATCCTCTTGTTTTGTTTTGCAGGTGAGGAAACTGTGGACCACAAAAGGGAATGACCAAGTCACACAGGTAGAAAATAGCCAAAGAAGGGATTTGAACCCAAGTCTTCTGACTAATCCTGCACTTTTCCCACACTATTCCAAAGTGTTCAATAAAGTCTGACTGATAATCAATCAGTCACTAAGCATTTCTTAAGCATCTACTATTTGCCAGACCCTGTCCCTAAACTTTGGGAATACAGAGGAAAGAAAAAAACAAACAAAAAAAATCTAGTTTAATTCAATCTAATCTGCAAATAGCTATGTGCAAACAATATAATCTGGATAAATTTGGCAGAATTACCAAAGGGAAGGCTCTAGAATTAGGAGTGATAGGATAACCTGTCCAACTAATTGAATCTAAGGTTTTAAGGACAGAAAAAATGAATCATTATATTTCCCCTCTCTTTTGCATTTTGAAAATGCAGGAATAGATTGATGGAAAATTATTCATTAGGTGCTTACTATGTACTAAATAATATGCTTAATGGTGGGGATACAAATTGAAAATTGATATAGTCCCTGTTCTCAAAGTATTCACATTCTAATTGAAAGAAATATAGACCCACATATATTTAAACATATATGTGTATATGTATATATGCATATATATGCCATTCTCTCTATATATATATATCTAAAGCTTCTTAGAATTAAAGTATTAATGCATAATACACAAAATATATGTACATATTGCTTCTTTTTACTTTTTAAATATTATTTTTTCCTAATTGCATGTTAAATTTTTAACATGCATTTTTTAAAATTTTGAGTTCTAAATCCTCTCTCTTTCCCTCCTAGGGAAGGCAAAAATTGATATGGATTATACATGTGAAGACATGTTAAAATATCTTACCATATTAATCCTGTTGCACAAGAAAACAAATTATTTGTCTATCTATCTGTCTGTCTATCAACTTATCTATCTGGCTTTGGCTACATGGAGGATAGAAGTCCCAGAGGTCCTAAGGATGAGCTAGAAGATCAGATAACAGCAAAAGAGTACTAAAAGCTCTAACAACAAGGCAGATGGTAAAACAATTTTTTTTTTATCTTGCTAGGAGTAAAGTAGTTGGTGATTCTCCATTTACTCAAAAGGTGTAAACAGTTATGCTTGCTCTACAGAGAACAGGACCAGAATAGTCTGACTCACCAACATTGGACAGTAAGGAGAGAGCCTGAAGGTCATTATAGAAATGGGATTCTAGGTTCTTTCATTCATAGAATGGTACAAGGACAAGGAGTGATTTAGGAAAATAAAATTGGTGGGAAGGTTGGGAGAGAAAGGGTACTGAAGTACCTACAGTACTTCTATATACCTACCAGTGATTATATGGACTATGGGAGATTCATCATTCATATGATAGAGTTAGAAATAAGAGCACAGAATAAGAGAAAGAAGAAGGAAAAGGCCAATTAATATCTTAACCCAAAGCAATTTTGGAATAGGAATTGAAAATGCATTTTAAAAAGGGCTTAAAGTCTTAATACAAAGAAGTAATTGATACAGTAATTTTAGAACCCAGAAGGGCAGGTTGGGAGAGATATTTTTGTTGAGGGAGTTTTTTTGGTGTCTTTCACATAATAAATAATAGGTGATGGCTGCCTTGCTCGCCTCCACAAAGCCAGGAACAGAGAACATCCTATGACCTTCCTTTCATTCCTCCCACTCATCCAATGCTGGTCCATTCAGTAGTGGATTTATAGCCCTGAGTGCTTCTCATTCTGAAGCAAAATTTTGATCTCACCCAATCTGAACCTTCTCCTCTTGATACTTCTCCTTTTTCTATTCTACAACATTGAGTAATGATGTTTTATATTTATTTTTTCCTCATTTTAATTTCAGCCTTTCAATCTCTAGTTCACTTGTATAAGACATCTGTGTACAATCCATGCAGCTGCATTTGAATTCTTTGATGTTGAAATGTATTTTTTTCCTTCCAGCTCAGAAATTAAAGGCAAGTTCTTGTGGAAAGAATTATTTAGAAAATAGCTGAAAGGAAAATTGCAAATATGGTCAGTTCCTGAAGGTAAAATAAAACTTGTTTATAATTTTCAAAACTTAAATAAAAATCCTAATTGGACATAGAGTACTTCTACTAGTGACTTAGAAGCCAGTGAGTGGAAGTAAAGCTATCTATGCCTCAGCTCTAGATTATCTCTGCTCCTAATGCCATTCTGTCCATGTGGTTACAATTACTATTTGAGAAAATAATAACACTAAAGTCTTTTGTGAACACCAATTCCCTGGGAAAATGGTGATCAAAACAAATATCAAGGCCCTGGCTCTAGTACCTTTTCTTCTCTTTATTATGACTGAATCTAGAATGATATAGCCCCAGGTCCAGTCCTGCTCAGGGACTGCCTTAGAAGCCTTCTTGCTCTGGTTCCTAGTGCTCCTTGGGTAGCAATATTTTCTCTACCTTGATTCACTAGGTTTTTAACCTAGACCCCACAGCCATCAATGAGGGTAATATTTTTTTTTGTGGAACAGAGACCTACCTTCCTTGCCAAATACCAAGACTGATACTGACCAACCAATGATAAGTAATTTAACACTTCCTCTCATACAGCAGGAAAGTAAGACAAGTGGGTTAGGGGGTATTAGAGGGATGATAAATTAGAGGTGGAAATCAGAAGCAAAAACAAACTTTTGAGGAGAAGAATAAATAGGAGAGAATAAGATGAAGGGAAATAGATAGGTAGCAATATGATTGGGATGAATTCACCCATAAAACAGAAGATGTTATCTGAATGAATTAAAAAGCAGATGTTATTGACAAGCGATATATTTTACATATATGTGTATACAGCTATATCTATATCTATATATATACATTTAGTTATTTTGTTAAATATTTCCCATTTATATGTAAATTTTAACATATATTTTTGAAAATGTTGAGTTCTAAACTCTCTCTCTTCCTCCCACTATTACTCCATCCTTGAGAAGGCAAGCAATTTGATATTGATTATACATGTGAAGTCATCCAAAACATATTTCCATCTTAGCTATGTTGCAAAAGAACACAAAGTCAAAAAAGAAAAAGAAAAAGAAAAACAGAAAAAAGTATACTTTAATCTGCATTTAGAGTTCATTAAAACTCTCTCTAGAAGGGAATTTCATTTTTCATCATGGGTCCTTTGAAATTATCTCAGATCAATATCTTAATCTGAGTAGTTAATTCTTTCACAATTAGTCATCCTTACAATATTGCAGTGACCATGGATAATGTTCTCCTAGTTTCTTTTTTCATTATTTCATATGTCTTCTCAGATTTTTTTTGAAACTTATTGCTCCTCATTCTTTATAACACAAAATTATTCCATCACAACTTGTTCAACCAATCCCCAACTGATAGGCATCTCCTAAATTTCCAATTCTTTTCCATTACAAAAAGAGCTGCTATATTTTTGTACAAATAGGTACTTTTCTGTTTTCTCTGAACTACAGGAGACATAGTTCAATAGGAAGACACAGACAGAGTTGAAAAAGGGCAGGAACAGAATCTATTATTACTTCAAGTGAAGTTAAAAAAAAGAAGGGATATCAATTATGATCTTATCAAATCAAAAGCTAAAAATAGACAATTCAAAAGAGATAATTAAGGATACTGCATTTTGCTAAAAGGTACTACTGACAATGAATTAATATCAATATTGAATATATATGCATAAAATTGCACAGCACCCAAATTCTTGAAATAAAACTTAAATGAGCTATAGAAAGATGTCAGTAAGAAGGAATTGAAATGTGATCTGACCAAGGTAAAGAAAAACTTATCTGTCCTTATATCCTTATTCCCAAAGACCATGCTTTTTTTTAATGCAGTCCAAGATCACTTTAACATTTTTTTATTTCCTTTTTCACATAATTCACTCATACTTTTTGAAACCCACTAACATCTTCAAATTTAAAGGATAGCTAAATGTGAGAGGAAATACAAATTTTAAGATATTATCTCCGACAGACTATAATCTAATAGGTTTATATTCCATGTGCACAAACAATTATGATAGAAATGATGTGATGAGTGCATCAGAGAAGGACAAAACAGTTTGGTGAAATCCAATGAATTCTTCCTCTTGTACTTTTTTGATTTGGAAGTTTGGGGAAGTTCTGTAGCTAAAACTGGAGTCAGTAATGAGCTTTGTGGAATATGATTGGAATAATTGAGCTCTGTGTAGGGATATGTTGAAGTCAGTTCGAATGGGTTCCTGAGAGTCAATTTTATATTTCCAATGTGGGCAATTATAGCTAGGAAATCACCAAATGTTACAAATATATTTATTTTGTTGATTGTCTAGTTTTAAGAAAGTGATAGAGAAAAATGTTAACAATGCAGATTAGACTTCAAAGGATATTGCACACACACAGTTTTGGAGGGAAGTGCTGACTGTTAAACATTCACCAGCACAATCTTGGTTCTGTATTTTAAAAAAGAATATTTTCAATAATCTTTAAAATGTACTTTTTTTTCCTAAAGAGAACTCCCTAAATCTAAATAGTTTAATGGAAGCAAAAGCTATCATTGTGTCTAGGTGTCCACAGCAAAAATAAAATTGAGAATTATAGCAAATATCTGGTATAACTTGATGAAAGAGAGAGAGAGAGAGAGAGAGAGAGAGAGAGAGAGAGAGAGAGAGAGAGAGAGAGAGAGAGAGAGAGAGAGACAGAGAGACAGAGAGACAGAGACAGAGACAGAGAGTAGAAACTGGACCTCTGATTCCATTCCTACAAAGGAAGTCCTAGGTGAGCTGATAAGGAAATTCCCTCTGCAGATCAACACCTTGCCTATATCTTAGGACAAGAGAGGGTCTTAGAGTAAAGGTAGCAAATACACAACTCATCAAATGGTCATATAGCCATCACACTATGGAGTATACCTGAACCAAATTAAAATGTATTGGGAAATATTTAGCAAAATAAATAAAAAATACAATAAAACTAGATAACATTATATTTTCAAAACTTAGTGCATGTGTGGTTGACAGGAATCCTAATGGATGAATTAGATGAACTCTATTTGATACCTCTGGCTTATATCACTAAGAGGTTAAGTGTCATGGGCAATATGAAACTGACTTAATATAAAAAGACTTAAACATTATTGAGAGGCTAATTTTCTAACCACTATGTGATGTTGCCTTTATTATACATGCTAACTATAATATTCAGACACATTTGTTCATGTGTGTGCAAATATGTATGCTTACATATATGTATATGTGTCTATATACATAAATATGTATATATGTATAGTATAATGAGTATATATATCCATATATATGGATATATATGGATATATGCATGGTTTTCTTTCCTGGAATTAAACATCTTCAATGGGTATGACTGCTTCTTTTCTTTTAACAATTGCAAGACCACTTTTTAAGAAAAAGTTAACTGTTTCTACCAGAGTCTTTCTTTACCAACTGAATTTATTGAAACATTATCTGGTGAAACAGACACATCCACCAAATCTGAGTCTCCAAATGTGCATCCTCCTTTGAACTGGAAGTCTCTGGAGCCCTTTCATCTGTGCTCTCAGAATATAGAGTTGCTGTTCTTTAAACATTAAGATATTTCCTAGTTTGTAATAAGTTAAGTCTGCTTATCTTGTTAGAGTTCAATAGGGTTTTCACTTACTCTAAATGTGCAGTTCCAGTATTTTTGCGAGAAATATGAGATTTCTCTACAAAGTAAGGTGAGCAAAAGAGTGAGGGATAGTTTTCTTTAATAATGACAGTTTTTGTAATTGGAATGGAACACCAATTGGTTGAAAGAAAGAACTGAATGAATGAATGCATTGTAATCAAATATTCTTAATTTTTGTTGCTAAAATGACTTAACAGATCATTTCATTCCTCTTTAAACATATTACTTATTCCTTCAACCAACTACTAATGGGAATGGAAAGAAAGTTACTTGGAAGTTGATAAGTTTAAAAGTTAATTATATCGAGTAGAGTTCAAAAGTAAATCAATCAGATCTCTGCAAACTGAAAGAAGTGGTAGTAATAGTAGTAGTAATAATAATAGTGATAGCTAATATTTAATAGTTCTTATTATGTGCCAAACACTATGCTAAATACTTTCTAATCATTGTCTCATTTAATCTTTACCACAGCCTGGGAGATGGGTGATATCCCCATTTTACAGCTGGAGAAACTGAGTCAAATAGCATCAACATGACTACCTAAAGCCAGGCTTAGACTCAGGTCTCCTGACTCCAGGCCCAGTGGTGTGATATTCTTTCTTATTAGTCCCCCATTCCTACCACCAACTAGATGGCAAATGAAATAATAAGAAAGGAAAAGTCTCTCTTAACTTCTGATTCCATGAGTATCCAAGGGAAATATAAAATAAGGTGATTATCAGGATATTTTAACCCTCCCTTCTTTCAGTTCTTTCATTTAAAATGAAAAATAACAAAAAAGCATTGTGATAAATGTTAGTAAAGCAGTTTCCTAATTCATCAGCACACTTTGTGTTCACATTCCTTCCTAAATTTGGTTTTGAGCATATAATTGACTAGTTCAACAAAGTACTCATCTCAGTGCAATCAGCTTAATTCAATTCAACTAGCATTTATTGATTCCTCTCTATGTGACAGACACTGCTCCTGGGGATATCAAAAACAATTCATAGGACAAGAAAGAAACAGTCCCTTCACTTAAGCATCTTATACTATTTTTTTCTGTTGGTAAGGAACAAGGGAGAACAGATAGCATAAACATAGAGGGTTAAGTACAAAATATAGACAAAGTAATTTCTGAAAAAAGGAACTAGCAACTGCTAGGTGAGGAGAATATAAGATCATATGAAATACCATTTGATTTGAGCACTGAAAGAAGTTAGAGATCCCATAAGTAGTTGGAGTTGAGAAGGGAGTGCTTTCTAGACAAAAGAGACAGACTGTGCAAAGTGGGAGATATGGAATATCATAGATGCCAGAAATCAGGTCAAAGGGCAGCTGAATGTTGCAGGGGATAGAGCCCTGGAGGACCCCAGTTCAAATCTGTCCTCAGACACTTGTCACTCATTAGCTAGGTTATGCTGGTCAAGTCACTTGAACCCGATTGCCTCACCCCCCTCTCCCAAATTTGGTAACAGTATAGGGTTCCTGAAGGACAGTAATATGCAATGAAACTGGAAAGGTTGGTGGCATCTAAATTGTAGAGTTTTAAAAGCTAATCAGGGGGCAGAATCATGATAGCAGAGTAACAAAAGGCAATACAGTTTGTCTCCCCTTTAAACTTTCTCCACAAAGATTTAGAAAACGCACCAGCCTAGATTCTAATTGGGAAAGCCAAGAAAAAGTCAGTGAGTCATTTTTTCTAGCTCAGAGTGGATTAGCAAGATAGATAGGACACAGCTGATGTCCAGGAGTGTAAATGTCATGAAACATTCCAGCACCAAGGGACTGAAAGGGGTCTAGACAAAGCACCAGGGCAGAAAGAGATGTCAAAAGATCTCAAACTTGCACAGGGTGAAGGACTGGCTGCCATCTGGCAGCTTTGCTGACCATTGCACAGTTCTGGGTCACAGACAAAGGTGGTTATCAGTGTTGGCCCTTCTTACATACTGAGCCAGAAATATGTTCTGTAAATGTAGTTGTTGTGCCTTTTTTCTCAGGACTGGGATGGGGGTTCAGTACTAGCCCTATTAGCCCAGCATGCTAAGGCAAGAGTCCCAGACCAAAGGAGAGCCTGCAGTTCTGTTATTCAGATGAACTAATGTGACCGAGTCTGGCAGCAATCTATTGAAACCCCTTCAGCTGGAGAATGACTGAACAATTTGTGGTATATGATCATGATAGAATTCTACTGTGCTAAAAGAAATGATGAACTTGTTGATTTTAAAAAACATTATGGATAGACTTGTATAAAATAATAGTGAAATGAGCAAAACCTAGAGATTGTTATAAATAATAAAAGCAATATTATCTTTAAGAAAAACTTTGAGCAATTAAGTCATTTTGATTAATATAATTACCCAAAATAACTACAAAGAAATGATGAAGGAAGATGCTAATTGAGAGAAAGCACTGAAAAATAGAAATATGTACAGAATGATTTTACTTGTATACATATACATTCATACATGCATACATATTTGTGTTTAAATGTAGCCATCTCTTGAGTGGGGGACAAGAGAAGAAAAGGGGGGGGAAGGTAGTTAGATGATAACTTTATCTTATATTTAAAAGGAATGGCAAGCTGTACATAATGGATATGTAGTTTCATATCCAATCATCTTTTTTGCATCCTTTGAATTTATAGGAATGCTTGTTTTATTTCATAAATTAAAAATAAAATAACATAAAAAAATGTGACTCCTAAATAAGGACGTGCCAATAGACTGAAACCAGGGTCAGGAACTTTCAGAGCCAAGATTAAGATGGCAATGAATAGATCTCTCCTAGAATCATTTCAATTTGGGAGAACTGACAGCTACTAGGCCCCCGAGCTAAGCTTCCAAAAGATGTAAAGTCCAGAAGACTTTTTTCTTCTCCAGGTGCAGTGTATTTCCTGAGGAAAGTCTTCTAGGGGTCAGGTCAGGTATCTTCCATATACCCCTAGTCACTTCCCCCTGCACCAGCATGAGGCATCTGCCATGTCATATTGACAGCCTAATCTCTCTGCTGGAATGTGGAGAAGCTTAAGTATAATGTCCTTTCCACTTCAGATCTCTCATCTTTTGCTGCATCTGTCCCTTGAGGATATATCAGTGGTGCCCTCCACTCAACAATAAACATTTTCACACCTGATCATACCCTTCACATCCTAGTTGCTCTGAATAGATCATTCAAGTCTCATTCCTCACCCCTTCCTACTTGATTCCTCATTCCTATCATCCGCAACCCTTCCATCCCAAAGTTGCAGCCTAACCCTGCCCAGCCCTTCCTCCGTGCTCTCTGAAATACTTATTTCATAGGGAAAAAAATTTCCCTTCATCTTAAATTATTTCTCTCCTCCTTTTTCCATTTACTAACTCTTACTGAATCCTGGTTTCCCCAATGATCCAGCCTCTTTGACTACTCTTTTATGACCTGGCTGCATGTTATACTCATTCTTCTCTGCTCATTGATTGAATTGGGAGAATTGGAAAATTCCCTGTCCCCACTGCTCTTCCAGGTACTACTTTTCACCTTATTCAGTAACCTCTATTCCTTTGAGATTTTTGTTACTCAGATCTGCCACTCAGTCAAAATTCTGGTAGTAGTTGTCTACAAACCCTCCCTCTCCCTAACCCCTTTCCTTCCTCAGTGAATTTGATACCTGGTTTATAATTTTTTTCTTCTCCTCAACTTCTGTCTTCACAGTAGGAGACTTCAACATATTTACATATGCTAATAGATATAATGTGTCTAAAACTTTAATGACTCAGTTCCTCAATCTATACACTTCTCAGGAGCTATTCTACCCTACCTTAGTCACATTCAAAGATGGCATATCCTCGATCTTTCTATCACACACAAATGTGCCACCTTCATGTTCAATAATTCTGAAATTCCCTTACCTAGCCATAATCTATTTTTCACCTCTGTCTTGCTTTCTTTTAGTAACCTATTGTCATCTTGGATTTAGGTATTGTCTCTATGCTGATGATTTTAAAAATCTTACTTTCCTATCCCAGTCTCTTTGCTTACCTCCAGTCTTGCATCTCCAACTGTCTTTCAGATATCTCAAACTAGATATCTGCTAGACCTTTTAAACTTGATATTTCTAAAAGCATAATTCATATTTTCTACTATTTTCTTCTTTCTCGCCTATTCTAGAAACATCATCTTTCAAGTCCCTTAGTTTCACAGCCTAAAAGTCTTCCTGCATTTCTCACTATCTCTCACCCTCCCACCTCCTAAAAAATTCAAGTTGTTACCAAGACCTATCAATTCCCCTTTGCAGTATCTCTCAACTATGTCCCCTTCTCTCTTCTGACACTGTCTACTCTGATACAGGGTCTCATTATCTCATGTCAAGACTATTGCAATAACATGCTGATGGATCAACCTGCCTTAACTCTCTCCTCACTCAAGTCCATCCTTCATTCAGTCACTAAAATAATTTTCCTGAAATATAGAGTTAATTTATTGGTTAAAATAACAAAAAAAGGAAATGATTGGAGGGGATATGGAAAAACTGGGACACTAGTGCACTATTGGTGGAGTTATGAACTGATCCAGCCATCCTGGAGAGCAATTTGGAACTCTGCCCAAAGGGAAATGAAACTGTATATACCCTTTGATCCTGCAATACTAATTACTTAGGGAAGGAAAAATTAACTACAAGAACAAAAATATTTATTAGCAGTTCTTTTTGTAGTGACAAAGAATTGGAAATTGAGGGGGGTGCCCATCAATTAGGGAATAACTAAACAAGTTATGGTATATGAATATGATGGGGGGGGGCATTGTTCTGTAAGAAATCATGTACTGGTGGACTTTAGAGAAGCCTGGAAAGACATGCATGAACTGATGCTGAGTAAGCAGAATCAGGAGAATATTGTACAATTAACAGAACACTGTGTCATAATCAACAATGATGAACTTAACTCCTCTCAGCAATTTAGTGGTCAAGGACAATTCTAAAAGACTTGTGATAGAAAATGTTATCTACATCCAAAGAATAAACTATGGGGTTTGAATGTCAACCAAAGCATAGTATTTTCACTTTTTTGCAACTTGATTTATGTCTTTTTCTTTCTTTAGTTCTGATTCTTCTTTTACATGACTTATATGGAAATATGTTAAGTGTGTTTGTACATATACCACCTAGATCAGATTATTGGTTGTTAAAGGAAGTGGGAAGGAAAGTGAATGAGGCAGGAAAATGTGGAATGTAAAAGCTTACAAAATGAGAAATATTGAAAATTATATTTGCATGTAATTGGAAAAAATAAAATTACATTCAAAAACTAAAATAAAATATGTCTAACCATTTCCATTCTATTCAACAAACTCCAGTGACTTTCTCTTGCCTCCAGGAGCAAAAAAACCCAACAAAAAAACCTCTATTTGGAATTCAAAACTTTTTATAAAAACTACCTCCCCTTAC
Organism: Macrotis lagotis; assembly: GCF_037893015.1. Lineage (NCBI taxonomy): Eukaryota > Metazoa > Chordata > Mammalia > Peramelemorphia > Peramelidae > Macrotis > Macrotis lagotis. The sequence goes on from NC_133658.1 coordinate 720,049,057, forward strand.
ATTTTCATTCATTTTTCATCTTGCTCCCTGATATATACACTCTTCAATCTAGTGACCCTGGGTTCCTAGTTTTTCCCGCATGGAATGCTTTCTCTCATTTGCTTTGACTACTGACCTTCCTAACTTCCTTTAAATTCCAAAAAACTACTTCCACAGGAAGCCCTCCCAACTCTTATAGTTCCATTGCTTTTCCTCTGTTAATTATTTCATATATATATATATATATATATATATATGTATATATATATATATATATATATAAAATGTCTATTCCATTAGATTGTAAGGTCCTTGAGGGTAAAGACTGTCTTTCACTTCTTTTAGAATTCCCAACATGTACTACACAGTGACTGGCACATTGTAGGCACTTATAAATATATATTGATTGCTTTATTTATGAAGAAAATATTTCTTTGACAAGTGACATTGGTCAAGGGGAAACTAATCACTCCAAGAGGCATCAAGAAACAATAAAACAAAATGAAAAGTCTGGGAAAAAATATAAGAACAGATAAAATATTCATTAGAAAAACCTTTGATCTGCAAAACAGATCAAGGAGAGGTCGTTTAAGAATCACAGGCTATCTGAAAACCCTAATCATAAAAAGATACAACACATAATTTTTCAAAACATCACAAAAGATAACTGCTCAGACCTCTTCAAACTAAAATAGAAATTGAAAGAATCAACTCATTGCCCCTGAAAGAAACTCCTAAATGAAAACTACCAAAAATTTGAAAGCCAAAATATAGAACTCTGAGATCAAGAAAAAAATACTGCAAACACCTAGAAAGAAAGAATTCAAGTAATATGGGACTGTAGTTATGACAAAATCACCCAGGTCCCAGCTCAGCAGGCCAGCAGGGAAGGCCCCAATCCCAGTCTGTAAGGCAAACTTGGAGATTTAGAATGCTAGTGCACAAGGCAGGACTGGATTAGATTACCCTAAAGCAGGGAACAAACCATGAGTACCTGAAATGTCAGTGGAGAAAGCTAGGGACCATACCCCCAACCCTCAGCACAAAATCTTTGGGATTGCTCCCACTGTGTGCAAGGATAAAAACTCAACTTTCAAAATAAGCAAAAAAAAAAAAAAAAAAAAAACCCAATAAAAAGAGCACTAAGCATAAAAAGCTACTATACAGATAGGGAAGATTAAATCAACATTTCCGAAGGGGAAAGCATTAAGAAAATGCTTAAGTGTGATGCCTCAAAGGGAATTATTCAGTGGTCTAAAACCCAAAAAGTCTTCTTGAAAGAACTCAAAAGGAGTTTAAAAAACCAAAGAAGGGGTGGCTAGGTGGTACAGTGGATAGAGCACCGGCCCTGGAGTCAGGAGGACCTGAGATAAAATCCAGCCTCATATACTTAATAATTACCTAGCTGTGTGGCCTTGGACAAGCCACTTAACCCCATTGCCTTGCAAAAAAAAACCAAAGAAGAGAGTGAAACCAAGAAAAGAAATGAAAACCAAGAAGAACTATGAAAAATTGGAAAAGATAACACCTAAATTGATGAATTCTTGAAGTAAACAATACCTTTAAAAGTAAAATTAGCTAAATGGTTAAAGAAAAATAACTCCTTTGAAAGTAAAATTAACCAGTTGGAAAAGAAAGCACAAAAGCTAACTGAAGGGGCTGAGCCAAGATGGGAAAATAAAGGCATGAACTTGACTGATCACTTCCCCAAACCACTCCAAGTATCTTTAAATAATGACTGTAGTCAAATTCTAGAGTGGGAGGACCCACCAAAAAACTGAAATAATTTCCCAGCCTACAACACCTTGAAGACTACAGGAAAGGTCTGTTGCCCAGGGATAAGAGAGGAATGCAGAGCAGCACAGCCCCAGGCATTTAGGTGACTGGGTCAATGGCAATGGGGATGGTTTCCAGACCTCTCAGCCCAGAGAGTGCCAAGGACAACTTGGAAGTTCAGCAGAAAAACTCTGTCTCACCCAAGTGAGAGTTGAGCACCGTCTAGCACAGACCTTAGCATCACAGACCAGAAGCCAGCAGACCAGGAACAGTTTTTGGCATCCAGTGAATCAGCAGCAGCAACTGCTGCTTCCAGAGCTCTCAGTCCACAGACAGTAAGGGGATTAGAAGGAGATTCCAGGGGTCTCTGCTATCATGAGGCAAGACTCTGTTGCTTTGCTAATACTCGGATCCAGGTTTCAGTCTGGGGGCCTCAGTCCCAAGAAAAGGAGCAGAAGCACAACAGAGTTTACTGCCACAATAGAGCAGGGACTCACCTCAGGGTACCAGGGCAGAAAGGAGTACTTGTGGACATCTACAGACCACAGCACAGGCCTGACTGTGGATCCTTGGTATTTGAATTGCTTCTAAGCTTGGGGAATTTTTAAAATTAACATTTTATTGTTTTCCAATTATATACAATTGTAGTTTCTGCCTATCATTTTTTGTAAGGTTTTGAATTTTACAATTTTTCTCCCACCTTCCCTTCCCTCCCTCTCATCCCCCCACAGAAGGCAGTCTGTTAGTCTTTCCATTGTTTCCGTACTATAAATTGATCGAAATTGAATGTATTGAGAGTGAAATCATATCCTTGAGGAGAAAATAAAATAATAGAGATAGCAAAATTAGGTACTCTACGTAAGACACTTTTTGGAAGTAATAGACTTTGGTCTTTATTTAAAAGCCAGGAGAGTAGTCATAACCTCTCCTTAGATCATAAGGCTTTGGAAGTATTGAAATCTTGCAGATCCCTAGAAGCAGCTCTGAAAATAGCTACAAAAATCCCCAACAGCACCCTGAAGTGATGAAAAAGGGTAAAAACATCACTTGTACAAAAATATTCATAGCAGCCCTGTTTGTGATAGCAAAGAATTGAAAATCTAGCGAATGTTCATCAATTGGGGAATGACTGAACAAATTGTGCTATATGTACATTATTAGAAACTAAGAGTGATGGGATTTCAGAGAAGCCTGGAAAGACTTGCATGAACTGATGTTGAGTCAGATGAGCAGAAGCAGAACATTGAACATCTTAACAGCAACATGGAGAGTGATGATAAACCTTTAATGGACTTGCTCATTCCATCAATGTAATAATCAGGGATGGCTTTAGAGTACCTGCTACAGAGAATACCATCTGTATTCAGAGAAAGAACTGTGGAAGAATTTAAAACAAAGTTTAAACATTAAACAAAAGAAAGAACTTTAAATAAAGACCAAAGTCTATTACTTCCAAAAAGTGTCTTACGTAGAGTACCTAATTTTGCTATCTCTATTATTTTATTTTCTCCTCAAGGATATGATTTCTCTCTCAATACATTCAATTTCGATCAATTTATAGTACGGAAACAATGGAAAGACTAACAGACTGCCTTCTGTGGGGGGATGAGAGGGAGGGAAGGGAAGGTGGGAGAAAAATTGTGAAATTCAAAACCTTACAAAAAATGATAGGCAGAAACTACAATTGTATATAATTGGAAAACAATAAAATGTTAATTTTAAAAATTCCCCAAGCTTAGGACAATATGTTCTCCATACTGGAAGCAGAGCCCCATTTTAACAAAGAGTTAAAATTAAGTAATAGACTGGGACAAATAGACAATTACTATGGTCATGAGGAAGATCAAAATACACACTCAGAAGAAAATAACGAAGTCAAAGTTTCTACATCCAAAGCCTCCAAGAAAAATATGACTTGGTCTCAGCCCATGGAATAATTCAAAAAAGATTTTGAAAATCAAGTAGGGGGAGCTAGGTGATGAAGTAGATACATCACCAGTTCTGGAGTCAGGAGGACCTGAGTTCAAATCAGACATCAGACACTTAACAATTGCCTAGCTGTGTGACTTTGGGCAAGTCACTTAAGCCCATTGCCTTAAATAAATAAAATAAAAATAAAAAAATATAAAATATGATATTCTGGAAGACAAAAGTGCCTGGATTACAACCAAGAATCAACTGCCCTGCAAAACTGAACATACTCTTTCAGGGAAAAAATGAATATAAAATGAAATAGGGGACTTTCAAACTTTCCTAATGAAATTACCAGAGCTGAACAGAAAATTTGATTTTCAGATATGAGACTCAAATGAAGCGTAAAAAAGTCAACAGGAAAGGCAAATCATAAGAGATTAAATGATATTGAACTATTTATATCCCTGCATGGGAAAGGCTGCCACTAACTCATATGAACTTTCTCATTTATCTGGGCAGTTAGAAGCAGCATATATTTAGAAAAGCACTGATGGAAGTGGACTTTGAATGGAATAATATATGAAAAATGGAGTTAATGAGGGTGGCTAGGTGGCACAGTGGATAGAGCACTGGCCCTGGAGTCAAGAGTAATAATAAATATTATTATAAATATTATATCTAATGTATTTTTCTTGAGGTTTTCCTTTTCTTGCAGGGAGGAAGTTATGTTTATTCTTACAACCTGATTATTGTGGTCATGTTTTCTTTACACATTTCTAACCTATATCAAATAATTTGCTTTCTCAATGAAGGGGATGGGGGTGAGAGAAAGGAAGAAAGTTCGGAACTCATGGTTTTAAAAGAGAATATTAAAACTTGTTTTTACATGTAACTGGAAAATGAACTCATTTTAAAATTAAAAAAGCTAACTAAAGCAAAATTAGTACTGGACAATGGAATTTAATGACTCTATGGGACATTAAGATTCTATCAAACAAAATCAAAAGATGGGAAAAATAGAAAGAAAATATAAGGAGCAATGATTGATTTGGAAAATAGATACAAGAGAACTTTTACAAATTTACAAGTTATTGTTCTGTCTCAAAGCCATAATAAAAAAAAAAAGAGCCTGGACAACAACTTTCAGAAAATTATGAAGAACTATCCTAAGATCCTAGAATAAGAAGATTCAGGAGCTTTCAAGAAATCCGTCAATTAGTTACATAAACAAATCCCAAAATAAAAACTCCAAGGAATATTGCAGCTAAATTTCAGAATTATCAATTAAAGGAGAAATTCCTCAAACCACCAAAAAGAAGCAATTCAAATATCAAGGATCCACAGTCAGGATTATGCAGGACTTATCAAGTTTCATATTAAAGGATCAGAGGACCTGGAATATGATATTCTGGAGGGCAAAGGGGTTTGGATTACAACCAAGAATCAACTGCCCTGAAAAACTCAGAATATTCTTTCAAGAGAAAAGATGGACATCACCAAAATTGAGAATATTCAAACTTCCTTGATAAAAAGACCAAAATAAAACAGGAAATTTAATCTTCAAATACAAAACTAAAGATGTGTAAAAAAGGTAAACAGAAAGAAAAAAAAGTTAATCAATCAGACTAAACTGTTTACATCCCTACATGGGAAGATAACACCTGTAAATTTTGAGAATTGTACTTTTGTTAGGATACTTGAAAGGAACATATTTAGGTAGTGAGTGTGAATATGACAGGTATATTTGGCAGTGGTTTTATTTTTCATATTCCAGTTAAAGAATAGAAGAAAATGTCAGTGCTAATTGGCTTAGTCATATCTTTATAATAATATCTTTGTAACTTTAAGGATATATGTAATTTAAATATATTTATTTTAAGATTTTTAAAACATTGAAAATATATTAATATGATTTCATTTCTAGTGAACTCCTAATATGAAAATTCATTCCAATGATGTAGATAGGAAATTTGTATGTAATTTATAGTGTTAAAGAATCATATCAGGAATTTAAAAGATTAAGTCATATAATTCAGTAGCAGAGTTATGATTTGAACCCTCATCTTCCTAACTTCAATCTTAGCCGTCCATAAACTATATCACACGGCTCCAAATAATACAAAATTCCCTTTTGTGAAACAAAATTCACATTGGAAACCATCACAACGATGTCTATGCTGCCATTTCTAAATGTCAATAGCATGATGGATGAGGTGACAATGTTACATAAAAATAATTGAATAAATTTTTTATAAGTTGAACTTTACATTGGCAACAACTTTGCATCTAATGGTATATCCCACTGATCTTAATAAACAAAAACACTGATTTAATGAACAAGGAAATTAGAATGAACTAAATTCACCACACAGCTCACAAGGATCTTTGAGCTAAGGTACTTTATGACCTTCAATACTGTCCTTTGGGGGACAAAGCAACGACAATTAAAATTGTCTTCAGAGAAGTTAGATTAATTCAATCTATGCTTTCCCCCAACCCTATTTATTTTAAGCAGTTAGGCAATTAACAGGATGCATTTACTTCCCTGAAATTATCTTAGTGGGACAGCAAAAACTAATGAATGGCAACTGTCATTGAAGACTTACAGCTGCTGAATATAATTAGTTTTTTTCATTCCTTCCACTATAATATTATTCTCCTCCATTATAAGGAAAGAAATTAAAAATATTAAACATTTCTTCCAAACTAATTGCACACATCACCCTGAAATTAACATATATCATTATAGTAAATTGTTCTTTTAAAGAATTAATTTCTAGACCTTGTTTGAAATTGCTTACTTCATGATTTTTCAAATGCCACACGATTCATAAAAATTGTCAGCTGCTTTGAAGTTCATGGAGACTGAGATTGTGAAAATACAGAATTAATAGCTATGGCTTTCTTTTTTAAAAATGCAGATATTATAAATTCTCTGAGCTGTAAACTGCCTTAAAGATTATCCTTCTAATCCCTTCATGTCATAGATAAACTGAGGCCCAGAAAGTGAAATGAGTTGTCTAATGTCAAATCAATTGAATGTGTTTCCATACACATTTTATTAGGTACCTATTGTAAAAAAAAAGTACTTTACTGGTAGAGATACAAATTTAAGATGATACTCTTACAGTATAATAGAAAAATATGACAGAAACAATTTATGTCTTTATATATGAAGTGATGGCATCTCATAGTTATAGTATAGATCATAGTTATAGATTAAAACTTACACAACACCTGATTTTTAGTTCCATAATCTTCATTTTGAAATGTTGCCCTTAATTTTTAATCAAACATTTACTTATTGTCTATATGTATTCAGCACTGCTCTATCATCTTATGTTAAATAGAAAAATAAAATTTAAGGCATGTTTTTTGACATGTTTATGAAATAGTAAATGGACCCAACCATTCAGAAAAGCAAGTTGGAACAATGCAAATAAGTTAATTGAAATGTTTATGCTCTTTGATTCAGAACTTTCAGTTCTACCCTATATGCCCTATGGAGATCAAAAATAGAAAAGATGTTCTCATACGCACTAAAATATTTAAAGTAGCATTTTATTGGAAGCAAAAAAGAATTAGAAACAAAGTAAATGTCCATCAATTAGGAAATGACTAATCATGTTGTGGTATTAATGTAATTGAATATTAGTGTGCTATAAGATATGATGAATATGATAAATTCAGAGATTCAAAGGAAGACATATATGATGTGTAGAATGTGTAGAATGAAGAAGACAGAAACAGGCCAACAATGTCATGATAATATATGTGAAAATAAAAAAGTGATAGAAACTGAATGCCACTTAATCATATGACCTGGCTTGGTCCTAATTTTAAATACACATTCCTTCTTACTTTGTAGAGGAGGGTACAAATAGGAGTTAAAAACCAAATATAATTTGGATTTGGTTGAAGTATTGTTTAGTTCTGTTAAGTAGTTTTTTCTCTTTTTATTCTATATTGTAAAGGATGGTTCTCAGTGAGGGGAGGAGGAAATGATATATTGGGAAACTTAGATAATATAAAGTCAAGAGATAGCAATTTTTCGATTAAGAAGGGGGGGCAAAGAGTTTTTCCAATATCAAGAATTTGAGGATGGCTTCCTGACTACCTAGGATAAATTTTTCCTATAATTCACTCCTTTCACATATCAAAGGGAATTGTCAGTCAAAAAAAGCAATGTCCAAAACCCTTCATTAAGTTCTTTCTATATAGGGTAACTCATTCTACATGTAAAGAAACAATCATGTAATTAAATTTAAAAGTTTTTATGTTTTTTTATGCTTAAAAGATGAAGTTTTTAATGTCAATTTCAGAGGCTACAGAACTTAAAAAGATAGGTTTTACAAATTTCTCGTTAGAAAAGAGGAGAAAGAAATAGAAGGAAAAGAATAGATGCTTCCTATATTCATAAATTAGTGACTCAAATGTCCTAATTATAAAAAAGATGTCATAAAGGCTAAAGCAGATGGAGATCAAAAACTTAAATGATTATTCAGTACCTTTTCTCTTTTGGGTCTGGATTAGAAAAACCTGAGCAAGGCAAAAGGCAAAAGATTTTGAGACATGATTTGAAATAATATATTTCTTTCATAATGAAAGTTAACTGACAGAGTAATATGTTATGATATTAATGGTGTTCATTAACACAAGACAAAGCAGTTGGTAAATGAGAAATTTGGAATTCAAAAGAAGTCAACCAGTTTTCCTTCTTGGAAGCAATTTAAGAAAGGAGATTTTGTATTATTTTAAAGTGAAATTATGATATAAAACAGGATTTAATGAGGTAAAGACTGATAACAAATTATGAAGAAGGTGCCAATATTATTTGACATTATATTTCTTTAAATATATTGTCAAAAAAAGCTTTTCCTTAATATTGGTATATAAATGTGGGTAATCAATTTTAAGTCAACATCCATATTGGTATTTTAAAAGACAAAATCAATTGCTACATCAATATTTAGAAGTTAGATGAAGGACAGAGAAACAAGTCTTGGTTAACACACTATGAATGAGGGTTAATAAATGTAATAATATTTGCAAAGTGTTTATTACAGTACTTGGAACATGACAGGTGCTTGATTATGATGATGATGGTTGTTGCTGCTGTTATTATTCAGTCTCCATCCATATCTGGTTTGAAGAAGGTGTGTATTTAAGCTAGGTTCAAGCTATATTCAACATGTATAAAATGATCAGACAGCATCTTTTATGAATTTAATGGTTTATTATATGTGTTTGTGTGTGTGTGTGTGTGTGTGTGTGTGTGTGTGTGTGTGTGTGCAACAGAAAGTTGAAATAAAATCCAGGTTAAGAACCTAGGAAGCATGAAACAACTCCATTAAAGTGACTTGGCATATTTTGCTCATATTCCTCCATTTTTTTTTGTTTGTCCCTAGATATTGACCCTCTGGCACAGTGTTCAGGAGGTGGTGTTGTCCATCTCTGCAATTATCCCACCGCTACCACCACCATAAATCTGGAATTTCAGTCTGCGCTACTCTGGAAACTACACATAGACTATGCCAAAGACAGACTATAATCAATAATGACAATATGTTCTGCAGATTTGAGAATCACAAATCAAATCCTTCATGACAAATTCATTCTCTATTATTTAGGAAATCTGCTGTCAAGTTAAGTATTGTATATGATAAATTCCTAGCAAAAGAACTTTACCATTGAGGAAGAGTTCCCCTAAGCCATCAATTTCCTCTTGCTGCAGTTACATGGATTGCAGGCAAAATGGTGTAGAGGAATTTATCAGTTTCTTGAGGATAAAAGGGAATTGGGAACTTGTCTTTCAAATCAGTTCTATTTTATTGATAACAAATATCAGCAAACCATAAAGCTCTTTGAATTTTATTTCTACAACTCTATTCAGCACCTACTGTCATAAAATTCAATTCCATACAATATGAATTTATTAAGTTATGAGCAAATCACTTAAAACTATTAGATAACATCTTCTAATCTGCTAGACATGCCTCAAATGACTGACTTGCTCATTCTGGGGGGGGGAGTGTTGTACATATATATCCTTTGATTGTCATATCACTTTGTCTTATTTACTCCTTTATTTTTGTAATTCCTCTTAAACACTTATGGTATGTACATAATGAATATACAGGCAATGTCATTAATTGATTTGAGTCATTTTGACCACTGAACCCCAATTTTTTCTCTGCAGATGTTTGTTTATCCATACTGATAATTCCCAATTCCACCAAATCAATCAACAAGAATGCATAAATAACTAATATGTGCTAGGCAATGACTACCTCACATCCTTGTCCATCTCCAGTCATCCTGATTTACATCTGACCGTTGGACCCAGATGACTCTGGAGGAGAAAGTGAAGCTGGTGACTTAAATAAATGCTTGTATTTTAAAAGGTAAGGCTAAAAAGATATAGTTACAATAGACCTATAGTTACATTATATGCTGAGATTCTAATTCCACTATGATTTCATATTTTTAGACACTCATATGCAATGCAATGCTCCTCTAGCTTTCCTTTATAATGACTTACAACTTTAGAATTGGAAAATTGTGATAAGGAATTCTTGGATGTGTTTAAAACCTTCTGAAGTGTTTCAGTCTCCTGATTAGAATAGAAACTTGGACTTAAATATTAATTCCAGAGTTTTACTATCCCCTGGTCAAACGCATCATTCAATATCAGGAAAAAAATCAAGGGATTTTCTTAATTCCATCTTTAGGAGAAGCATTTAACACCATAAAAATAAAGAACTTTTCAGGGTACTATTTAACTGTGGGACAAGTGTAGTAGACAGGAATAATTGAAGAGCAAAGGGTCTTGATGAAATGATATATGTAAAGCACTATATAAATGTCATTTGTTATTACTATGACTGTACATTGGACTAGGAAGGAGGTGTTAAATCCCAGAGTTTCTAATATGAGAGAAAAAGTCTGTTCTTAAGGCCTCAGGAATGGGCAACCACTAATAGTGATCAGTTATTCCCCTAACTGTTAAGGAAATGCTAACACTAACTCTTAGTGATATTGTTAGATGACATGGTGGCGCAGATTAACCTACTCCTGTGGTAAAGAAACAAGGTTGAATGGAAAAGGAGTATGGTAGAGCTCATATTCTGTGAAGCAAGTTAGCAGTTGTTCAGCATAATAAAAGAGAGAAATAAGAAAACTAGTCTGGTTGAGTTGTTCAAGAATCTGTCTATGGGGGAAGAAAGATGAGTGAAGAGAGAATTCAGTGCATCTGACTATTAAAAGCCATAGGATCAGGGGCGGCTAGGTGGCATAGTGGGGGGCAGCTAGGTGGCATAGTGGGGGGGTGGCTAGGTGTAGTAGTGGATAAAGCACTGGCCCTGGAGTCAGGAGTACCTGGGTTCAAATCCAGTCTCAGACATTTAATAATTACCTAGCTGTGTGGCCTTCAGCAAGCCACTTAACACCATTTGCCTTGCAAAAAAATAAATAAATGAATAAATAAATAAAAATAATAAAAAAGACATAGGATCATAGATGTGAGAGGATGAAAAAATATTTAAGTGTTTACCCTGTACAAAGGATTTTACTAAAGTGTTGAGAATGTTTTCTGATATTTGTTTATCTTTTGTTATCTAAGTAGAAAGTGACATCAGGAAGATGATGCCATGACAAGTACATGAATTGGATTTGAGTAAGGGGGTTTGGGGGATTGTGCTAAGTCACCAGCTTCACTTTCTCCTCCAGAGTCATCTGGGTCCAAAGGTCAGATGTATATCAGGATGCCTGGAGATGGACAGGGATGTGAGGCAGTCAATATGTGCCCAAGGTCAAAGGGTTAGTAAGTGGCGAGTTTGACTGAGGCTGGATTCAAACTCCCATCCTCTTGACTCCAAGGTCAGTGCTCTATCCACTGTGCTAGAGAGTACAGGATACAAATAAAAGAATAAAACAATCCCTTCTCTCAATGAGTTCACAGTCTTATGTGGGAGTCAACACATATCAAAAATTTTCAGATGCAAGTCAAATGGTCCTTAGAATGCAACACCAAAGCAGAAGATAATACATTTTATAAAATGTCATTTCCACCAATAATATCATACTAGTGAATGAAAGAATGGAAAAGGATTTGTGAAGTGTTACTATAGGCCAAGTATTAGGCTAAATCCTGGTAATACAAACTCCCTTCAAGGACTTTATATTCTAATGGAGAAGATTATGTGTCTGTGTGTGTGTGTGTGTGTGTGTGTGTGTGTGCATCAAGAAGTGATGCCCAGGGGGCAGCTAGGTGGCACAGTGGATAGAGCACCGGCCCTGGAGTCAGGAGTACCTGGGTTCAAATCTGGTCTCAGACACTTAATAATTACCTAGCTGTGTGGCCTTGGGCAAGCCACTTAATCCCATTTGCCTTGCAAAAAAAAAAAAAAAAAGAAGTGATGCCCAGAAAAGGGAGTTTTGGCATGAAATAGTGTGGGAGATTGATGAGATAGACATACAAAAGCAGGGAAATAAATAATTGGGCTGAAGATGAGTTTACATGATCTCATTCAAGTGGCTTAGCTCCTCTCAGGCCTGAACAGACAGGATGTTTAGAGGTCATCAAATACAACCCCCTTCTTTTACCAATAAAGAAATGAAATTCCCCCAAAGTTGGAGTTTGTCTATAGTTGTTATTAAGTGGCAGGCAGAGATTTAAGACCTTGATTACCTAAGGGTCTATGTCCCAAGTTTGTTAAGAGATTGGATGTTATGTCAAGCGTGATGTTCATTCACTTGGCTCTTCATTGCTCCCTGAGCTGAAAAGGAGGTTTGTAATTTAAAACTTAAAGAGAACTTAAGAAGATAACTGCTCTTCATTCCACAAGTGAAGCACCTGAGGCCTAGAGAGGTTCACTTGCCCAGGGTCATATAGTTACCTGACAGGAAGATTCTAGTACACACCATGGGTTTAAGAAACAAACAAGCAAACAAACAAAAAAGAACTGTTCAATTTTGAAGAAGATCATAGGCCCAAGTGTATTTTGGTGGCACTATTGGTCTAGGCAGACAAGAAGCTTTATGTAAAATAATCAACTAAGGCAGAAAGGTGAAGCAGGTACCCTGGGTATAGGGTAGCCAGGATCCAGAATCTGAGAAGTGAAAATTAAAACAAGAGTCACCTAATAAATAAGAGACAGAAAAGTGAGCTCTGACCCCAGGACTGAGGGAGCTTCTCTTTTCCCTTCTTCTTATGGGTTAGACAGAAAAAAACTCCAGATGTGTATTTACAGGCAGAAGGAGAGATGGAAGCCTGAAAAAGCAGCTGGCACCTTACAATTTCATACATCAATGTACCAACTGCATATATGACCAAACTCTGCAGAAAAGCCTGATATGCTCATTTCTACATTCATATCTATATTCATATATTCAATGTTTTCATAACTGATTTAATACTCCCTATTCACATCAGTCATGTCTGCGGTTCAGGCTTTGGAGACTCAATTTTAGAATTGAAATCTGCTCTGGCATTAGGAATATGGTATCATAAGCATTTGTAACAAGATTTGAGCTCTTTAGAAAAGTCATGGTTCTTCCCTCTTTTTTCCTATTTTATTTTATACTTTTAAAGTAAAAGTATTCAAAAGAAAGAAAACAAATATGCCTTCATTGCTTTGAATGAGTTCTCTCTTTTATTCATGCCCCTATGTTATAAAAACAAAGGTAATAAAAAGTAGAAGAGCATAAAGGCAATTTCCTTCTTTCCTTTCTTCTTTCCTTTTTAATATTATTTCTTCATTTATTTCTTTTTGTACAATGTTTAGAGATTTTAAATTTTATTGTATATCAACTATATATTTTTATTTTTGTATTTATATTATTGCATATCCAACTATATATGTTTTATTTTGCCAAACATAGTTTCTCCCTTTGCAACTAAATCAATGTTATCACAAAAATCCAATAACTTTTCTCTGTCATTTTGTATTCTCAGTTCTTACTCTTTTTAGCCCATAGTAGAATAGTTTCTGTGCCCCCCTCTCTCTTTGAATTTGAACTAATGCCCCTTTGAATTTCAGTGATTTTTGTATCCTAGAAGCTATTATTCCTGCCTACACAATTTTCTGCTGGTTTATAATGAATTCACTTTGTTTTTAAAAAATTATATTGGAATTTGGGGAAAGAATCTTCCATTGATAGAAACAGCTTAATTCTATGGATAAATATGAGATTTAAAATTAGTAACTATTTCTTTGAATTGGTTTTGTCCAGTTCTAAGTGAACCAATTTTCTCTGAGTTCCTTAAGGGCAATTCCTGTATTTTGCCTTTCTTTTGTATTTCCCATATGAGCTTCACATATAGTAAGTGGCTAATGAAAGCTTGTAGACTAGGCAAACTTTGAAGGTAAGACATGAACAGGGTTGATTTTTTTTCTGTATTTTTTGGAGTCAGAGCTTTTAGGGGATATAAGCTTATATTTAGCAGTTCTCCCTAACTTTCCAAATGGAAGTTCAGGTGATGAATCCCAAGATACAAATCTTTTAAATTTTTAGGACCAAGCTAGCAGGAGCAAAGGGTGACAGTAGTTGTGGGAAGCTGAAGAGGCTAATAATTATTACAAAGTTATGTTCCCATTGAAGTATGTAGCACATGAGTAATGTTAATGTGATTCCATCATATTAGCAGTTATTATATCTCAATTTTGCATGGAGTAGGTATTAACAGGAAGAAACATTGTAGAGATGAGGGCAAGTACTGACAGTGAAGAGAAGCAATTTCCTTTTGGAGAAGAGGAATCTGATTCAAATCAAGATCATGGTTCACATACACACAAACACACACACACACACAGCAAAACAGATAATGTATATCCTCTGACAAAAAATATATAACATTTCTCATTACTTATGGAGATGAATTTAACTGAACAATCAGTTTTCATAAAAAATGACATTTACAAGAGAATATTTAATAAGGCAGGACTTATCTAGAATATATATATATATACCCAGTGATATCCATTTCTTTTCACCCTTTATGCCTCTTTTCCCTAGAGACTCAGAATTTGCAAGATACCTTCTGGAGTATTAATGTCTTTCTTTGTTACATTCCATCAGGCCCTGCCCCATCAGGACAGTACTTAGTTCTCTCAAGACCTTTCCCTTCTGCCTGCTCTGCCTGGAGTTTCTTCTATCTAATTTGATTAATGTCTGAATTCTGACCAAGCTGTTAATACTTGATAATGATATTAAACAAGCTAACAAAGTTTCATGTTAGTAAGTAGCTCCAAAATAACCAATGTTTCTAACAAAAAGGAATCAACCATTTGCTAATGCGGAAATTTCATTTGCCCAGGACGAGATAGAGAAATATTGATTTAGACACAATGTAGAAACGAGCAGAATTAATGTAAGGACAAACAATTTTGCATGCTATAAGAGTTAGGTGCAATGAAAAGATCATACATAATTCCAGAGGACTGATGAGAAAACAATTTTATTAACCTCCTGGCAGAGAGTTTGGGGGGTTTTCAGAATTTTAAACATATACACACACACACACACACACACACACACACACACACACACACACATATACACACACACACACACATATATATATATACATGCATGCATACATTCATAGTGTCTATATGTTTGGTATGTGGGTATATATATATATATATATATAATATGCATGTCTGTAAATCTTGAGGGAATTTGTAGGACTTGATATGTATGTTTCTAACAAGGAATTTGTTTTTCTTTTCTCATTTTTCATTAGAGGGGTGGGAGTGGGGAAGAAGGGGCGAAGAATGAAAAATTCCAAAAAAAAGAGAAGTGGAAAGGCATTAGGGATGTAGAATGCCATATATCCTTTCAGATGGAGTCACCATTTTCTTAATTTTGCCCAATTGTATTATTTTGTTATAAGAAATCTCTCATAGTGTGGGGTAATCTGCAAATGTCAGTAATATAAAAACAAAACACAGCAATATTCTTTTTTTTTAAATCCAGTGCCTTCTTAGATGTCATTAAGTTTGAACATCTCATTTTACAAAAGAAGAAACTGAGATCCATAGAGGACAAATTACTTGACTAATGTCCCTGTGGGTAGTAAAAGAACTGGGATTTAAACCTAAATCCCCTGAATCAAGTCTATGGTGTATGGGGTAGAGAAAGGGGGGGAGAAAGAGGGGGAGCAAAGCTAATTGGAGAGGAATGAGGGCAGATATACATTGCACTTCTATTAGACCTTCTGTATACCTCTTAGCCCCAGTAGGGCTAGTGGTGGAGGGGAGGGCAGGCTCCTGGCCCCCCACCAGAAGCTCTAAGGGGAGGATCGAATTGACCACGTTTTCCCTCTCTCAGCAGGGCTCAGACTCTCACATTTCTTTGAGTCATGACTCAGGCCTAGTTTCTTTTTTGCTATTGCGGTTTTGGCACAGTCCCTCACCATGCCGTATTTATTCAATCCATATGGTAGTTCTCATTGTTTGATGCTACACAGTTAGCAATCCTGGGGGACAGCTTCTCCCTGAGAGTTGATGTAGGGTCTCTGATATTTGCTGCACATCTCTAAGCTTGGGAAGTCTCCCTGTGGGAGTAAAGGAGAGATAGAGGTTTCACTGATGACTTCTGTGAACTTGGCTAACTGACAGCTAGCAGCTTTGAGAACATGAAGCCTGAGACAGATAAGAAAGGGCCTTCTTTGTGTCCTGTCATTATTTATGCCACATCTGCCTCTCCGCAATTGTGTCAATGAGTCACCATAATTACAGCCTGTTGGATAATTTCCTCAGTTTTACAACACATATTCAACTGTCTAAGTGCCTCGTCAGGGAAGCACAACATTCAGATCTTCACAGAGTGTTAGGCACCAGGTTCCAGCTTTCTTTAGACATGGTTATTAGGAAAGTCAAGAAAAAAAATGGTCCTCTTGGCTTTCTTGCCTGAAACATTAGCCGACACAATGTTTCCCATAAAGACCAATAGACTATCTTTTCCCTATGTAGGGGCAACATATGTCTCCATGATTATAGTTGGGGTTTTTTTATAAATAAAACCTATGTAAAAAAACAGCTATTTGATTTTTAGCCAAATTACCTACCTTGCAAAGGCTATAGGCACAGCACTATTCCTAGAATGAGTTGACTGGAGCAAATTGCCTTACACATTTATCTCTGATTATGCATACATAAAATGTATAATATATATATATGTGTGTGTGTGTGTGTGTGTGTGTGTGTGTGTGTGTGTGTGTGTGTGTGTGAATGTGTGTGCATGTATAAAAATATATATATATGTATTTTATATACACATCTATATGCATGATTGTGACAGAAATGAGTTTAAAATCTGCATCAAGAGCAACCTGAAAGTAAAAAGAAGTTACAAAGGGCAATTGGTTGTATAGAAAGAGCAAAGAGTAGCTGGGGCCGCTTTACCTTGACTAAGGGTTCAGATAAAAGGACTGTCCACATAAGCCTGTATGCCTGTATAGAATCTGAAGTGCTTTTTTAATTATCAACTTAGTAGGGTCATCGTGCCCTCTTTCTCCCTGATTCATTGCCCAGCCGCCAAAAAGTCTCTCCCCTTGCCCCCCCAACTTTTGCTCTCCCTCACAAACATTTTGACCCTATGTCAACTGACCTGATTTGCAACTTTAACCACAGTGAAGTAGAGAAGAGAAGTTTTTGCATTTCAGGGAATGACCTGAAGCTCGTGGACTATGGTGATGATTATAAGTTAACAATTTCTTACCCAGAAGAAACCTGAGCTTTTGATTGAATAAGTTTTTAGTTCATGGACAATAATGAAGGGATGGCTCTTCATCACTGTTTAAGGTAATATCTTGACTTAAGAATGGATTTGTATGAGGCAGAGCTGCAAAAAGTTGTTAGCCTCACTCTCTTGACTTTTGAATGCTGAAGGCTCCCAATTTAAATGCAACAAATATGCAGTGCTCAGAATACAGTTTGAAACCCTGGGGGAGATAAAATTTAGCTAATAAATGAGATTTGAAATGTTTTAGAGAAAGCATGGGAGGTGGGATGCTATCAGAAATATGGTAAAGGCTGCTCTTACTGACTCTAAAGAACTGGTTATTAAATTTTCAGTGTAAGCATTTATACTTCAGAAGTCATCAAACATTATATTCAGGGCTTAATTTATTGTTTTGTTCATTGCCTAACTTAATAAAATGATGAACTTAATAATGCAGATCAAACCTTTAATTGTGTTGTGTGCTTTTTTGGAAAGTGAGTTGTTCAATATTTAACATTTTAACAGCACAGCCATGAGTGGCATTCAGAAGAAAAACAATAGATCTGTCAGAGGGATTAATTTTTAGTTTTACAAGTTGTGTGGGGATGAACAAATCACTTTATTTTCTGGAACTTTGTGTAAATATGTAATTGGGGGGGGAAATGTTATATTACTTCACCATTCACTCATTCTCATAAGTTTCTCAGATTAAAGAACAGTCAAGTTCTAAGAGACTAGGGAACAAGACTGGTGACTTGAATGAGAGTGTGTGATAGAAAAATCTTAAGCACTGATAGATGCGAGAGGAGAAGTAATTTAAAATGTAACTCTGGAAAACCAGAAAGCTACGACATGCTACAGTATATTTGATGGGGTGAGAATAGGGGTAGATTAGATTTCCCATATACAAAATTTGAACAATAATTCACCTACTAGGTAGGTGCCTGTAGACTGTGCCTGTAGAGTCATTGTGAGAAATACATCTTGCAAGTCTTACATGTGAATTACTCTTGGAGGTCTATGTCAGATAACTAAAATACAACGTATTACGCAGTAAGTAAAAAAGGAAAAGAAATTCTGTATACAATAGTTTTTTGTGAGGGGGTAGGGGGCAAAGGGGTTTTGATGGGGGGTAGGTTCCTGGAAATGGCAGCATTTGATATGCATGCTAAAAGATGAGAATGAAGAGGACATTCAAGTCATATAGAACAGCTGAGATAAAAGCAGAGATATGATATCATAGACTATGTTTGGAGTACTGCCACATTTAAGTCCAAGAAAGAATTTATAATGAAGTATTATACCATTTCACCTTTGTATTTCTATCAAAGAAAATTCTAAGATATTTCCTGAGGCTAGAAATTTAGAGCATATATACCTCTCATCTATCTATGCATCTTTCTAGGTATCTATCTATCTATCATCTATCTGCCTATTTTTCTATCTATCTAAAAGAAAAATTTGTGCATGTTTCTATGACCTGGGTTAATAATTCCACTCACAGGCAGAGTAAGAACCAGTGATGAAATTTGATGTATATTGAAAAGATAACCTGCCCTATAATCCATCTCTCATAGCTTTGTGTAAATATGTTATTTGGGAGGGATACTATATTAGTTCACCATTGACCCATTCTCATAAGTTTCTCAGATTAAAGAACAGTCAAGTTCTAAGAGACTAGGGAACAAGACCAGTGACTTAAATGAGAATAGTTGATAGAAAAATCTTAAGTGCTGATAGATGCCAGAGAGAAGTAACATAAAATATAATCTGGAAAAACCAGAAAGCTACAAGATTCTATAGTGTATTTGATGGGGTGAGAATAAGGGTAGGACCTATAGAAGGGTTCATAGTATCATTGAGTCACAGTTGGAAGGACCTAAGAGGTCACTGATTGGGGGGGTTCCACATCTCATTTTATGGTGAGGAAACTGAGACACAGAAAAGTAGAGTGGTTTGTCTACGGTTCCAGCTAGTATCTGAGGTGAGATTTGAAACCATGTCTTTCTGAGCCAAGTACATTTTTCTCTCTGCCAAACCATTCATCCTCTTAGTTCCTTTAATTAATTTTATCACTGAGGAAATAATAAAAGTCTATGCATTTCTCCTTACAGTTGCTAATGTGAAACTGAGTTCCATGCATAAAACTAACAATACAGGATGTCCTCTCCAAATAACCCAAATTCTTAGTAATAAAGAAGTCAAGTATAAATAGCTCTTCAACTTGTTCAGTGTTAAACTATCAAAGTGGTTTAAGTAAGTATATAAGATGGTTTAGCACTATTGCCTGCAATCTGTTGAAATTTGTCTTTGTTTTTAATCTATGTTTTTCATAGATTTCATTACTTGGTATCCTTCTGTTGTCAAGAGCAAAAACAAGATTCCTAGTGTATTGGGAGGATCCCCAAAACATATGCATGGGAGTACATAGACCAGAATGGGACAGGATATCTTTGGAAAAAATTCTCACATTGATAAGATCAAAACTCAACTGTAATATTGGAATATGCAACTAATCATCAAAAACTGTTTTTAATAGAGATGCCCATAGGAAAAAAAAAATACAACCCAGAGTCATTATACACAAGAGAATTCCAGAGAAGAAAGTTAACTACAAGCCTTTGATCCAGTCTATTATGTTTCCCAATATGATAGTTCCATTATTGGAAAGGAAGATTGGAAAAGGGAGGTTTACTATTCAAGATTGCAAAAATGCATTTCAGAATCCAGACTTCTTTTCGGTCCTCTTGGGATGGTTTCCTTTATCAGAGTATTCTTAGAGGATAGATATGCAAATTTTAATGCAAAACAGGGTACAATAATTCAAATTGACAGTTGCCCTATTTGAAAAAAAATACAGAATGTGAAAACCATGAAAATGTGTGTGCTGAAAACAAAGAGAATGCTTGTTGAGAACAGAATTATTTGGTATGATTTTTTTTTTCCCCTCCATGCATATAATTTTTCTTTGCTTTATTTATCCATTGTGTAATTTAGTTTTTTCAACTAGGGTCTTAGATGGAGACAGTTGTCCCTTTCAAAGGGAAAATGTAAATTCAGCTAATATACACATCACAGAAATACAGATGATTCCTTTTATTATTCTGCTGTTTCCTGCAAAGCTCCAATATTGCACCTTCCATTCCGACTATTCTATTGCTTGTAATTATTTTCCCTGGAACTAATCACTGCAGTTGAGAGAGAACACATTACCACTCTGGGAT
Source organism: Macrotis lagotis (assembly GCF_037893015.1). Classification (NCBI taxonomy): domain Eukaryota; kingdom Metazoa; phylum Chordata; class Mammalia; order Peramelemorphia; family Peramelidae; genus Macrotis; species Macrotis lagotis. Next base: position 720,069,678 of record NC_133658.1, read on the forward strand.
AAATCTTATCATTCAGCCCCGATGCTGTCTCTGTTGCTGCATCTGTGTGAGGGAGAGAAGCTTAAGGAGCTTGACTTAATTAAAGATGGTCATCAACTATTCTCCATTTTCATTCAAGAGCAAGTTAGAGAAAAGGATTTAAGATGACACCAAGAGGGCTTTAGGGACAATGTAAGGACATCTTTGTATCATACCTGGGTTCTTTGAATGGGAGATAAGGATAAGACTAATGAATGAAGGTGAAATGAATGAATTAATCAATGGGTGATTGAATTATTTCCCATCAATACTGAGTAATGAAAGTCTAGAAAGTAGTTTCCTCTTAAAATATATGTTTTTATCACCTTCATCAAATCTCATTATTGTTGTCAACCATACCATCTTAATTATATTTCTTTAGTGCACTTAGTAGGTGATTAATTAGCATTGAATGTATGACTCAGTAATTGATTAATGAATTTCAATGTGGAACACAAAAGATGTACTCACAGAATATATTTTGATTGATATATGCCAATTGACTCCTTCCCCTGAGCAAAAAATGATTCCACTCCAGATTCATATTTCCCCCTCTTCAATGACTTAGTTTTTCCCCCAGAATATTTTTGTGTAGGAAAGCAGAGATTTTTTTTCTAGAGGTCACTTTAAATGGCACCAGTCAATCCAATTATGGTTTAGTGGTGCTATGGTACCATCCTGTAGTTTACTGGGAGAACTTTATGCCCTCTAAACAAACTCCCCCAAACAAAGTTACATTATATTAGCAGCCACAAAAAAGATAAACTCTTTCTTTCCCTCACTTCATAAAACATGACAAGGGAGTGGACTGGCTGCCTATCACAGTGATCTATGGAGTTTTTATTTATTTATTTTTGGTGTCTTTTCTTTTTTTAAAAATCAAAACAGACTTCCCTGTGGCACCACTGACAGGAGACAAATCTTACAAGGTGTTTACTATTTCCAGAAGAAACAAAGTGTTTTAGATGGTGAAGAATGGATTTCCAATGTTACTTGAGCCAGGATTCAAGGATAAAATTGAAACCATTTGTCCACATTAAGTACGGGAGCAACTTCTGGTAGGTTTTTCTTTTAACATTTATCTTCTTTTTCTCTCTTCTGACAATAATTCTGGCTAATCCTCTATTTTTCAATGTACAAGTTTCTAATTGAAATGAGAAAAAAGTTTTAGAAAAAATAAGGACAGTCATAGGTAATCTGACTAAAGACTTAGATCCATCAAGAACAAGAGATGTATTTTAAATTCACATGGTTCTTTGAACATTCACAGATAGTTTAACTAAGTAGATGATTACTGTCGTCTGATATCCATCTTATAGTCTGAATAAATCCTCATCATTCTAAAATGATTCTTCAGGGAAACTAAGTCAAGAGAAGTACCTCCAAGAAAGTCAGAATTGATTCCTTAGATGCCACTGAACCTTCTTGCCTGAACCATCTATTTGAAGACAGCAATATAAGTAATTTGAATGACTAGAAGAAAATGCTATAAATGTATTCTTTTAAAAATAATATTGGTTAATATATATAATATGCTCTAAAGTTTACAGAATTCTTTTCATTAGTTCTTACATTTAATCCTGGACCTAAAGAAGCAAATGATCCTGTTAGCTAGGTAAGATGTGTATCATCAATCCTACTGATGACAAGCTTCAGAAAATTTAAGAGAACTACCCCTAGTCATACTGGTTATATGTCAACAGAAATAATCAAACCTAGATTTTTCCTGACTCCAAGATTAGAGCATTTTTCCAATATGTCAAAGTGCTGCAATTATATAAAATGAGAGGAAAAAATATTATAAAGTTGTCAAAAAGAAATAATTGGTGTAATTTGAAAACTTAAGCTTAGGTACTCAGTTCTTTCAGCTAATCAATGTGTTTAGTTGTGTCTGCTATATTTTAAGAGGACAATAACAAAATACAGTTCATTCAGACAAAAGTGATCAGTATGTAGAAAGGTCAGCAAATAGGGAAGCAAATTTTTCCAACAATGGAATAAATTTATCTTCAGGAAACATTCAAAGAAGAGGCTGATGTGTGCTGGAAACACGAGGGTATTGTCTGGATAACTAACAGCAAAACTTCAGAACCCCTCTCCTCAAACCCAGTCCCACACACAAAGTAGGCCCAACCTATTCCTAAAATGCAGAGGTCACAGACTTTTTATAAGCAAATTAAAATGAATATTTCAGATGCATTGGATATTTGCCCAAAAATGAGCTGCTTAATTCCAACTTTAATGTCTTTCCCTCTTTATATCCTCCCAATTCAATTGCCAAAATTTTAAAAATGCCAATTAGAAACTGGTTTGCTGTAATCATTTCATGCTCACCTAGGTTCCAGGTCTCATTTGTCCTGCATTTCGCTCTATGTCTCTGGATTATGCTTTCTAGCAGATTCTTCAAGAGAAATTTATACTTGACTACCATATTTACTTCTGGGAACAAAAATTATATATTTTGCTTTTCTATGTAAGAAGGACTACTGATTGGTTGCCATTTTGTCAGTTTAGACTATATATATATATATATATATATATATATATATATGTATATATATATATATATATATATATACATATATATATATATATATATATCTCATAAAGCACAATTTGGGAATGATTTCTGGTCATCTTGTCCCAATAAGGGTGTAAGTTTTTGGACTGCAAGGTCTCTACCAACTCTAAGAATCTACATGTTATCTTCTTAATAAAACGAAAAGGAAAGATTCCATTAAAACATAATTATTTTGGATAGGCGACCCCCCCTCAACTAGAGAATTCTACAAAGAATTAAATCTAAGGAGAAATATGACTCATTGTTTTTATTTTTAACTAAAACATAATGGGTCATATTTCACCTTAGATTATATTCTTTGAGGAGTCCTCTAGTAGAATGGGGTATCCCATCCAAAATAAAAAAGCATATGTCCTTGAGATTTGGGCAATCTCATACATCAACAATGTCCTTTAGAACAACCCTTAAGTTTCTGAAAAAGTCAATAATTTGAAATAATTATTTCTCTCATAGCACTTAAGGATCTTGTGTTACAATGGTGAAGATAACATGTATAAATCAGAACATATAAGACAAGATGTAAATGAATATGTATACCAGATACAGAGAGTACAAATAGAAAGCAATCTCACTAGTATTTTGGGGGACCAAGAAAGACCTCTTATGAATAACAGAATTTGATAAGAATCTTAAACAAAGTCAATAAGTTCAGAGATTTTTGTCTTGAGGTGAGATATGAGAGTGAGGTAGACTTGGGCACGGTCACTGACAGACACAGAGTCATAAAATTCAGTATTATCTTCAAGGAATTGTCAGTAGATCAAGGTAGCTGGATCATAGAGAACATAAAGTACAATAAAACAACAACAGGAAAAGTAGATATTACTTTATTTTAGTCATGAAAAGCTATGATGTTATGTTCATTTTTAAAAGTTTAAGAAGAAACATTAGCTCATGGTCATAGAAGAGTAGGTTTAGAATCAGAAAAATTAGATCTTTGAGATGAACCAATATATGTGTGTATATATGCACATATTCATATATACATATCTATGTATGTTTTACATTTATTTATAAAACTATTCTTTGTATGCAAATACATGCATGTATGTGTATGTCCATGATTTCACCCTTGCAGAGATAAAACAAAGATGACTAAATCTGTGATTCTGTCTCTGGATTTTTCCTTCCAGTGGTTATAGGTTACAATCCCCACAAACCTTTCTATCTTAAGGGGTTTTCTTCTATGAACTTTTGTAAATCTTCTGTAGCAGGACCTAGTCACCATGCTGGAAGTATTCCATGGGACCTTTCAATTTTGGGGCACACATGTTTACATCATATGATTTGCTGATGATCACATATGCATGAATGCAAGAATACAAGTGGCAGTGTAGAAAATAGAACCAATTGTAGGAATTTTTTTTCTATCTACATCAGACTTCCTTTTCTGTGCCCTAAAGGCTTCCAGGATCCCTACAAGGTTCTATTAGTGGGGTCTGTGATGTCAAAATTATTTTCATAATAGTACTAAATCATTTAAATTTCTAATATAGTAAATAAAACACACCAGAAAATCTCTTTAGTATTCTCAACAACTTTTAAGAATATAAAAAGGTCCTGGAAATAAACAAACAAAAATTTGAATTTCTGTCTCTTTATCAAAGACCAGCCCTTTTAGAAGTGTGAATAGATTATTGAGTGGCATCTCCTTTGCCTACACAAAGGGAAGAAGCAGTATGGAACTAAATGGACTCAAACATCACATTTTCTAGAAATTAAAATATCCTAAATGTGTAAAGATTTCTGTGGTTGAGAACAGCAGTATGTATCAAATTCAAATAGAAATGGGTATAACTATATGATATTTAAAAAATTCATGAAACATAATTTCTGGGTAATTTAATAATTTTATTAATAATACCAGCATTTATAATTAAAAAGGTCACTGACGATGTCAAATGCCAAAGACTCTCATGGTTGTCAGCCCATGACAAAGATTCTATATCTAACCCCCCCCCCAACACCCCCCCCCTCAAGCCTGGGCTAGTTGTTTGGAGTAGTTTCCAGAATGAGGAGATTGTGAATCCTATCTTCCATCAGCCCTGTCTTTTAAAGATTGGAAAAGCAAAAAAACAGGGGTCTGCTCAAATTTAATAATTGACTATTAATATGAAACAGAACTAAAAATTCTCTCTACTAAATTGTTCATAAGGAGCTTAATTGGTCAAATATTGACTTAGTTTTAGAATATTATATTATTCGTGTTTTGTTGTATTTTTATTTATTTTGTTAAATATTTCCCAGCTACATTTAACTTTAGTTTGGGATATACTCAAGAGAGTTGTGAGCCATATTTGGCATACTGCATGTTTGACACCTCTGATCTAGGACAGCAGCAAGATTCTCTTGGTATCGCATATTATTTATCAATTCCATTTTGAGCAAGAAATTTTTTAATTATGTGATAAAAAATCTAATTCTATTTGCTTCAGTGAAAAGTAGCCTACATTTTGTAAAGGCCACACGAAGAAGACAGACAGAATTATAGTTTGATCATCAAGTCTTTGCCAGTCGGTTGGGCCTCAAGATGTGCTTCCTGAGTGTGTAAATCTGCAGATTTATATTCCTCTTGTCAAAGAATCGTCATTGCCCTGAAGACAGAGTAAAACCATGGGATAGAAATTTGTGTGTGCTCTGAGAATCACAAGGAACCTTACACTCACAGAAGCTTTTTGAGTGTCCAAGCCTATTGGAGTGTCCATGATGAGTATGGGAACCCACTATCTTTTACAGTACCTCCTATGTATCTATATCTTCCTCTATGTCTCCTTCTCTGGTTCCTCCTGCAGATCATGCCCCCTAATTTGAACTGTTTCTCAGGATTCTAATTTGGACCTTTTTCTTTTTTCCCCTCTATATTATTTCACTTTTTGATCTCATCAACTCCCATGGATTTAATTACCATCCTATGCTGAAGGTTCTCAAATTTGCCTTTCCTACTCCACTCTCTGCTGACCTCCAATTTAGATTATCCAATTGTCCTTCATACATATTTACATTCTAAATCAATATGTCCAAAAGAAAACTAATCATCTTACGCACTAAAGCCTTCCCTTCTTCCTACTTTCCTTATGACAAGAAAGTAATACCATTCTCACAGTCCCTAGACTTACAACCTAGAAATCATCCTGGATAGTATATAACTCTTCCTGTCCTATTTGGAGTTTTCTTGTCAAAGATATTCAGGTAGTTCACAATTTTCTTCTCCAGTAATTTAAGGATCACACAGCTAGGAAATGTCTGAGGCTGGATTTGAACTAAGTTCTTTCTGATTCCAAACTCAGCACTCTATCCACTGAGCCACCTAACTGCCTAAGTACATAAGCACATAGTAAGTGTTCAGCAAATGCTTATTGGCTAACCAACTGATTATCAAGAGCCTATGTACTACATAGTTTAGTTATCATATAAAAAAATAAAAAACCTTATGGTCTACCTCATCATCTGCCTGTCATTTTTCTGAAATGTGCAGCCTTTTTCTTTCTTCCACAACAAAAGGTCAGATCAGACAACCCAGGAAGAAAAAAACAATCCATCAAGGCTGTTGCTTTACCATTATATAAACTAACATAAGACTGAAACATCTATACAATTGGACGTACATAAAATTAATATTATCCCATAGCAAAGAAGGGCAAAATCACAGAATAAATTGACTCCAAAACTAGTGCAAAAATATTTTGGCTAGTCATTTCATTTTCCTATCCTTCCTATCCTTTATTTTTCCTATCCTTCCTTATCCTTCAAATTGTGTTTTTGCAAAGATGCTAACAAATGAAAAGGGAAGGTAGAAGAGTGGTTAGAGAGGGCCCAGAAGACCAAAGCTCAAATCTTGTTTCTAATATATAATATCTGTGTGACTATGACCAATTTATTTAATCTAGAAACTTCTCAAATAGTTCTAGAAGGCTACGAATTACAGAAGTTACTTATCTTCAACATTGGAAAGAGGTTCTATGCCATGTTTTACACGTGAAAGAAACTAAAATAGATAAATTTTTAATAGCCTGACATTTACACACACACACACACACATACACACACACACACACACACACACACACAAATAAAATACCAAAATTGAAGTCTAGCTTTTATTTCTTCTACTTTTTCATCTCAGGGAGACACCAATAATCTTTGCAATGATCAAATATAGTCAGAAAGAGAAGCAAATGGAGTGCAAAATCCACCAAATGGGTTATGGACATCTTAAAATAGTACAAATTATTGTCATTTTTGTTTGTCATTTTTAAAACTTTTCAAAAAATTTATTTATTTTCATCCATATGAACATGTATATTTTTAAGTTCCAAATTTTCCTTCCCTTCTCACCACCCTCCCCTTAGTGGTAAATAGTTAGTTTAGCATTGTACATACATATTTTGGATAAACATGTTTACAGATTAGTCATTTTCAATATGAGGAATTAGGATTAAAGGAAAGAGATACATAAGTGATTTTTTATAAATTGTTCATCAGATTCTGAAGGGTTGTTTTGTATTGTTTTTCTTCCTCTGGATAGGGATAACATTGTTCATAGATGGTCTAATACAATTGTCCTAGCTCTCAGAAAAGGGGCTGCTTTCACTGAAGTTGATCATCTCACAGTGTTGTTACTGTGAACATTGTTCCCTTGGTTCTGCTCCCTTCACTCAGCATGAAATCCTGTAAGTCATTCTATGCTTGTCTAGATTCCAAAAATTTAAGGTTTCTTATAGAGCAATAATATTCCATAGTATTCATGTAGTCATTCCCCAATTGATGGACATTCCTTCAATTTCCAATTCTTTGCCAACCACAAAAAGAGTTGCTATAAATATTTTGGACCATGTAGGACTTTTCCCATTTTTTTATAATTTCTTCTGGATATAGACCTAGAATTGGTATTGCTGGGTCAAAGGGTTTGAATAGTTTTATTGTTCTTTGGGCATAGTTCAATATTGCTTTCCAGAAAGGTTGGATCTCTTCATACCACCAATAGTAATGCATCAATGTCCCAATCCTCCTACAACCTTTCCATTTTCCCTTTTTTCTCATCTTGGATAATCTGATAGGTGTGAGATGATACCTCACTGTTGATTTCATTTGTTTTTCTCTAATCAGTAATGATTTGGAACCTTTTTTCATATGATTATATATAGCTTTAATTTCTTCATTTGAAAACTATTCATTTCCTATGACTATTTATTAATTGAGGAATGACTTGTGATCTTACAAATTTGATGAAGTTTTCTATATATTTTAGAAATGAGACCTTTATCAGAACTAATAGTTGAAAGATTGTTTCCCAGCTTTCTGCTTTCCTTCTAATCTTGGCAGCATTGATTTTATTAGTGCAAAACCTTTTTAATTTAATATAGTCAAAATCATCCATTTTGCATTTTATAATGTATTCTAATTCTTGTTTGGTCATAAATTTATCCCCTTTCCATAGTTCTGATAGAGTATTTCTTGGTCTATTAATTTATCTATTATGTCACTCTTTATGTCTAAATCCTGTACCCAGTTTGACCTTATTTTGGTATAGGGTGTGAGATGTGGGTCTATGCCAAGTTTTTGCCATACTATTTTCCAGTTTTCCCAATAATCTTTTGGCAAATAGTGAATTCTTATCCCAAAAGCTGATGTCTTTGGTTTTTGTCAAATTGTAGATTGCTGTAGTCACTTACTGAAGTTTCTTTTGAACCTATCATAATCCACTGATCCATCACTCTATCTCTTAACCAGTACCAGGTAGTTTTGATGACTGTTGCTTTATAATATAATTTCAGTTCTGGTACAGCTAGGCCACCTTCCTTTACATTTATTTTCATCACTTCCCTTTCTATTCTTGACCTCCTGTTGCTCCAGATGAATTTTGATATTATTTTCTCTAGCTTGGTAAAGTAATTATTTGATAGTTTGATTGGTATGACATTGAATAAGTAATTTAATTTAGGTAGAATTGTCATTTTTATTATATTAGCTGGACCTAACCATGAGCAACTGACATTTTCCCAATTATTTAGATCTGACTTTATTTGGGTGAGAAGTGCTTTATAATTGTGTTTATACATTTTCTGGGTTTGTCTGGGGGTGGTAGATTCCCAAATATTTAATATTGTCTATAATTACTTTAAATGGAATTTTCCTTTCTATCTCTTGCTCATGGGTTTTGTTGTTGATATATATAGAAATGCTGATGATTTATGTGAGTTTATTTTATATCCTGCTACTTTGCTGAATTTGTTAATTGTTTCAAGGAGTTTTTTAGATGATTTTCTCGATTTCTCTAAATATACCGTTATATCATTGACAAAGATTAAAAGCTTTGCTTCCTCATTACTAATTCTGATTTTTTTCAATTTCTTTTTTTCCTTTATTGCTCCAGCTAGCATTTCTAATACTATATTGAATAGTAATGATGATAATGGGCATCCTTCTTTCACCCCTGATATTATTGGAAATGCTTGTCCAAGTAATAACTTGCTGTTGTCTCATAGCTAAAATTTTATTTAAGAATTTTGCATTGGGGCGGCTAGGTGGCATAGTGGATAAAGTACCAGCCTTGGAGTCAGGAGTACCTGGGTTCAAATCTGGTCTCAGACACTTGATAACTGCCTAGCTGTGTGGCCTTGGGTAAGCCACTTAACCCCATTTGCCTTGCAAAAACCTAAAAAAAAAGAATTTTGCATCAATATTAATTAAGGAGATTGATCTGTAATTTCTCTGTCTGTTTTGGTTCTACCTGGTTGAGGTATCAGCACTATGTTGTGTCATAAAAGGAGTTTGACAGAACTCCTTCTATTTTTAAAAATAGTTTATGTAGAATAAGAATTAATTGTTCCTTGAATGTTTTATTGAATTCACTTGTAAATCCATCTGAACCTAGAGATATTTTCTTAGGGAGTTTATTGATGGTTTCTTAATTTCTTTTTCTGAAATGAAATTATCTATGTTATTTATTTTCTCTTCTATTAATCCAGGAAGTTTATATACTTGTAAATATTCATCCATTTCACTCAAGTTATCCAATTTATCAGCATACAGTTTGGCAAATTAGTTCCAAATTATCTCTTTAATTTTCTCCTCATTAGTGGTTAGCTCACCCTTTTCATTTTTTGATACTGGTAATTTGGTTGTCTTCTTTCTCTTTTAATCAGAGTAACCAAAGATTTGTCTTATTTCTTGGTTTTTTCATAAAACCACCTCTTAGTTTTATTTATGAGACCAGTGGTTTTCTTGATTTCAATTTCATTTATCTCTTCCTTGATTTTTCAGGATTTCTTATTTGGTATTTAATTGGGGATCTTTAAGTTGCTCTTTCTCTAACTTTTTCAATTGCATACCCAATTCATTGATCTCCTCTTTCTCTATTTTATTCACATAGGCATTTAGAGATATAAATTTTCCCATCAAAACTGCCTTGGCTGTATCTCATAAATTTTGATATGATCTTATAAGTCTCACTTTCTTGAATGTAATTATTGATTATTTCTATTACTTGCTATTTGATCCACCCATTATTTAGGATGAAATTATTTACTTTCTAATTGGTTTTTGGTTTATCTTTTCATGATCCTTTATTACATGTAATTTTTATTACATCATGGTCTGTCTGAGAAGTGTGTATTTATTATTTCTGCCTTTCTGCATTTAAATAAAAGGTTTTTGTGTGCTAATACATGGCCAGCTTTAGTATAAGTGCCATGTTTTGCCAAAAATAAGGTATATTTCTCTCTCTCTCTCTCTCTCTCTCTCTGTCCATTAAATTTTCTCCAGAGGTCTATCATATCTAAGTTTTCTAAGATTTCATTCACCTTCTTAACTTCCTTCTTGTTTATTTTGTGATTAGAGTTACCTAGTTCTGATCCTGAACGAGATGAGCAGAATGAGAGGAACATTGTACATCCTAACAGCAACATGGGGGTGATGATCAATCTTAATAGACTTGCCCATTCCATCAGTGCAATAATCAGGCACAATTTTGGAATATCTGCAATAGAGAATACTATCTGTATCCAGAGAAAGAATTGTGGAGTTTGACTAATACCTTTCACTTAAAAAATCATTATCTTATTATGCAATTTTGCTATCTCTTAGACTTTTCTTTTTTTTCCTTAAGGATATAATTTCTTTCTCATCACATTCAACTTAGATCAATGTATGCCATAGAAACAATGTAAAGACTAACAGACTGCCTTCTGTGAGGGTGGGGGGAGTGAAGCAAGATTAGGAGAAAATTGTAAAATTCAAAATAAATAAATTAATTAATAAAAAAAGAGTTATCTAGTTCTGAGAGAGGGAGATCAAGAGATCGAGGTCCCCCATTATTAAAGTTTTGCTGTCTATGTCTCCTTGCAATTCACTTAGCTTTTCTTCTAGAATTTGGATGCTATATCACTACATGTTTAGTAATCATATAGCTTCATTAACAATGGTGTCTTTTAAGAAGATATAATTTCCTTCCTTATCCCTTTTAATGAGTTCAATTTTTGCTTTTACTTTATCTGAGATCAGGATCACTACCCCTGATTTTTTTTAACTTCACATGAGGTAAAATATATTTTGCTCAAATTTTTTACCTTTACCCTATGTGTATCTCTATGCTTCAAATGTGTTTCTTGAAAAACAACATATTTAGAATTCTGGTTTTTAATCCATTGTTCTATCTGCTTCTGTTTTATGGGACAGTTCATCTCGTTCATATTTATAGTTAAGATTACTAATTCTATATTTCTCCCCATGCTATCTTTCTCCATTTATATTTTTTCTTTCTTTTCCTCTTATTCCTCCACACTGAAATTTTACTCCCTTTCCCCTTTACTTTTCTTTTAAAATTTAACTTTGACTTTATTTTCACTTTTACTTTTGCCTTCCTTTTTATCAGTCCCTTCTTCCTTTAGGTTTCTCTTTCCCCATCCCCCCTTCCCTCTAGATTAGGAATATATTTTATTTCCTTTCTGGGCCAAATCTATTGAATAGAATTTACTCAGAGTTCACACTCTCCCTTCTTTCCCTCTAAAATTATAAACCTTTGTGCCTCTTTACCAGGTGTTATATATTACTCTAGTACTATCAATCAAGTATTATCAATCACAGTTTGATTATTTCATCTTTTGGTAAACTCATTTTGTTATCAAAGTATCATCACAGATTGATTGCTTGATTGCTTGATAAGCAGCATTGTCTCAAATTACATCCAATTATATTTATAATCATTTTTACCTTACCCCCTTTTCAAGTACCCTCCAAGGACACATAGTCTTCCAATCATTTCTTTAACTATTTGTGCCCCTCCCCCCAGGCCTATTTTCTATCACAAGTTATCCCCTCCCTACACCAGAGTACTTAACCCCTTCTTAAATGAAGCAAGGCCTATTTTTCTCTCCCATTTTACTCCCTTCCCCACCCAGAGTATTTAACCCTTTGTTAAGTGAAGGGTAGATTATGTCAAAATGATTAACTGCAAGAATCTTAAAGATCTCTAAGTACTGGGAAGCTCTGGAGGTTTCACCTGAGAACTTTACAAATGAGTATAAATTACAGAGACACTGATTCAGAACTACCTAGTTTATGATGCCCTCATTAGACAAAGTGTTAAGCTTTATCAACACAGCAAACTTAAAGTGGGGCAAAGGATAATAAGAAACTTAAATTTAAAGTTAACACTTCTGTCTTTCATCAGAGCTTTTTGTCCCAAACATAGTGAAGTCATCTTGGACCTCTTCAATGAAGAGATAAGACCCAGCTATACTCATATCCTTTAAGTCTAATCTCTTCAATTATATTTTACTTTTTAATTCTCTTAAGAGAAGTAAAGTTCTCAAGAATTAGAAGTGTTGGGGCAAGTAGGTGGTACAGTGGATAGAGTACCAGCCCTAGAGTCAGGAGCACCTGAGTTCAAATAAGGCCTCAGACACTTAATAGTTACCTAGCTGTGTGGCCTTTGGCAAGTCACTTAACCCTATTGACTTGGAAAATAAAACAAAAAAAAAAATTAGAAGTGTTATATCTTCCCTTTTAGATAGACTTCTAATTCTTTTCTTTTAGAGTTGTATATAATTTGATTGTCTTGAGGAATATTTGTTTAGTTTTGTTTTGTTTTTTCCTTTCCCTTTTCATATACCTTTTTATGCAACTCTTGAGTCATGTATTTAGCGATTGAATTGTTTGTTCAGTTCTGGTCTTTGAGTCAAGAAATTCTGGAAGTCTTCTATTTCATTGAACATGCATCTTTTTCTCTAACAATATATGCTGAATTTTGCAGGGTACTACATTCTGGGTTGTAATCCCAGGCCCTTTGTTCACCAATATATGTTGTTCCAGGTCTTCTGATTCTTTAATGTTGAGGCTGATAGGTCCTGTGTGAGTCTGATTATGTTTCCTTTGTATTTGAATTGTTTTCTTTCTCTTGGTATATTCTTTTCTTTATTTGAGAGTTCTGGAATTTGGCTATTACAACCCTTGGAGATTTATCCTGGGATTTCTTTCTGGAGGGGTTCTATGGATTTTTTCAATAGTTTTATATATATATATATATATATATATATATATATATATATATATATATATATATATTTGTTCTAGTAGATTTGGACAGGTTTCCTCTTATAATTTCCTGTGTGATGTTTTCCAGGTTTTTTTTTTATTTAGACTTTCTAGTAGTCCTATGATTCATAAATTGTCTGTCTTGGATCTATTTTCCCTAAAAGGTGTTTTACATTTTCTTCAATTTTTTTAGCCTTTTAATTTTATTTGATGGAATCTTATAGTCTTGTAGATTCATGGGTTTCTATTTGTTCAATTCTAATTTTTTTTATTTTATTTTTTCTTCAATTACCTTTTGTGTTTCCTTTTTTAAAGATGTTGAATTCTCTGGTCAATTTTTCATAATTTTCCTGCATGACTCATTTTTTTCCATTTTTCTTCTTCCTCTTTGGTTTTTAAATTCTTTTTTAAGCTTTTTGATGAGCTTTTGTATTTTAGTCCAATTTAAAGACTGTTTCGATTCTTCTTCACTGAATGACTTTTCACTGATTTCTTCTTCAGATATGGCATTGTTATCATCTTTGTCTATAAAGTATTTTTCTATAGTGAGTGCTCTTTTAGCTCTTTTTTGCTCATCTTTCTTGTTCTAGTTCTGCTCCTGGACTATAGGGAATATAGGTCCAAACTTTTGTTTTCTGGAGCTAGGATCTGATCCCTGGTTGACCAAGATGTTGCCTATGCAGTCCAGGCTCTGCCTTTGCAGAGGTTTGTTTCCTTCCTTGTGTCCAGGTTCTGACTTAGGAGTGGTTTGTTCCTGTCTCAATCTTTTCTTTTATCCCTGTGTTTCCAGGGTTCAGACTTTGACTGGGGTTGGGATCCTCCCAGATGTCTTGCTATCTACCTCCTGGGACCTCTGCTGCTGTCAAGCTAACTAGACCTAGATTGCATTGTGGCTAGTAGCCTCCTGCTGGCTTTCCCCACTCTCCTACCATCTGGGTTTTACTTTCCTTTTTTCCTCAAAGAGATGGACCTTCACTGAAGATCCTCTAAGATGTCTACCATTGAAAATTTCTTTGAATCTTCTCTTTTTCTTGGTGGGATCTGTAGTTAGAATGCCAGAGTAAAGGCTTCAATTATCTTTGGTAGGGAAAAGCTCTGGGAGCATGTTAGCTTCACGCTGCCATCTGGGCTCCAAATTATTGTTATTTTTTTTTAAACAGTATTGTATATATAAAGGTAAACTGTACTACTGCCCAATGAATGTATATATCCATACATTTTGTGTATATATATATACATTTATGTATATGTTACCTAACTGCATATCTGTTGTTCTAACTGCCTATTTACCCATCTCTATTTATGTAATTATCTACCACTATATAAAAATTTTTCTAAACTTCTGATTTGTTCAGTTTGGAGACTTCTAAGAATGTGATGAAATATCTTCAAACTGGATTCTGAAAGCTAGTTATTAAATATTTGGCTCAAGCATTTATGATTTGAAAATTGGAAATGCTACAAATCAGTGCTTGATGATTTGTTTTATTGTTTTATTAGTTATCTAGACTTAAAATATTAAAATAGTAGTAGAGATGAAAATTAAAAGTGTTTCATGTAGTTTTTTTCAATCAGTTGTTAAATATTTCCTAGTATACCAGCACAATCCTTAAGAACTTCCTTTTGTTGAAACTTTGCCCATTAACATGAATCACACCCTACATATTATCTATAATTGCAGATAATTAATTACCTGGCATAATGAGAGGTGAGGTGACTTGCTCTTGGTGACATCATAGCTAATACATATAAAGGGCATCATTTGAACCCAGGTCTCTCTCTCTCTCTGCAAATTTGAAATCTGGCCCTTTTGTTATTAAAATAATAATCTATTTGTGAGGATAAATAAATGCTAACTGCTATACCTTTAAATAGATTTTTTTTCAATGATGTGATTATTCCCTATGGAAATCACAACCCATCCATGCCTTACCAACCTGTCTGATTCTTCTCCATTGTTATTGTCATTCACTTATTTTCTTGGCAAAGCTTTTGGAGTGATTTTCCATTTCCTTCTTTAGCTCATTTTATAGATGGGGGAACTGAGGTAAACAAGGTTAATTGACTTGTTTAGGACCACAGAGCTAGTTAGTGACTGAGACCAGACATCTCAGGTGATATACTCAGTATGCTGTGAGACTTCTGAGCTTTATCTTGATATTGAGAGGATAGCAATGGAACCTATAGCCTATCCATTGGTTACCAATCTTGCCATATGACTGAACGGCCCATCTTCTCTATCTTTCAGTTCTTTGATGATATTCTTTAGACCAGTGGCATCAAACTAAAATATAAACAGAGCCACTAAATTGTATCTACTTATGGGACTCATATTGGTTTAGAAAACCACATATTAATATTATCTTTTTTTCTTGTAGTTTAATTTGGTTTTTTTAGACATTTGCTGCTTATATTTTTAGTTAACATCTTCTTTAAAATTCCTTATTTATAACGTGCCGAAGCCTGTTCACATCTCCATTCACTTCTCCCTTGTCTTCAGTGTGATATTAATTTTCAGTTATTCATATACTGTAGTTTCCCAGAACTTTTGACCATATAATGCCACCAAAAGGATGTTGATATTATGCATTGGTAGAATAAATATTAGACATTGGGGGAGACTTATGACCACAATATACTTGAGAGTGTATTAGTTATGCAACAATTGCTTATTTATTTGTTTGCAGCAGATTGAAGAAAGATGAAGAAAATAAACATTTTTAAATTTGTGAAATTATAAAAATATTCCTGGGATCAGTAGATAAATAATAAAGTTTTTGAGTCTTAGCTTGTAATAGTATTTATTTAACACTGTAAATGTAAAAGAAATCTACTTTTCTCATCAAATTAAACTTTGTACTCCCTGCACAAAGGAATTACCTTGTTACTTTGTATTCCTATAATACATTGAGACTTTCTATTATCTACTAATTTCATCTCATTACTGATTAATGGTCTTGAAATGTACCATAAGACTTCTAGATTATTTCTTATCAGATCTGGAATATTTTAAGTCAAAGAATTTCTATAAATAAATTCTGCAGAATATGGAAGAAGAATGTGATTCCAACTCACCAGGAATTTCAGGTATCCAGTGTAATCACAGCACTCATGAATTCTCTCTTCTAGGTCAACAAATTTTCAGGATTTTTACTATTGGGAGTAAGGATAACTCAATGACTTGATTACTTTTTCCTTTTCTATAGCTTCTAATCATCAGTACAAATAGAGTTCTCCTAGTACAGAGATTCTTCATTTTACTGTTTGAGGATTAAAATATTAGATAATCTTGAAAAAATATGATAACTCAGGAATAGATCTGATTAAAGGTCTGTGAAAGTGATAGCTACATTAACTATATACTGTAAAATTGACTGTCTTATAGAAATGATGGCAGACAAATGATTGAAACAAACAAACAACTTCTCAATGTACCTGACAGAATGATAAAGCATATATTGGAGAGACAAGATAAGAGTGTGTAGTAACAGAAAAAAAAAAGTAGTCCACTTCCTCTCATAAATACTACAACAAAAATTGAAGAAAACTGTCAGACTGAGTAATGATTGAAAAAATGGAAGGAGAAACCAAAGTGGGTGATCTTTTTAGCACAAGATCACAAATTTGACTCATAGGTAAATGATCAGGGAAGGATCTAAGGAACAAAGTTAATCTGGGATCACAGAAGCAGACCCCAGGAGTAGAACTGTCACTTGACGCCTAAAAGGAAATTGCAGACTTGTCCTAGGCTGAGAACAGGGTCTCAGAGGTGATTCAGAGTAGGTAGAACAGGTTCAACAGAAACTACTATGTTATTGATCTGGCTCCAAGGAGATTACAGACTTAGCAAAGAGCACAAAATAAAAATTTATCCAAATTTCCTCAAATTCAGTAAGGGAATCTCAAAAATCCCACAGGGGATGAAAGAGGACAAGAAGGCAGCACTGTTGTTCTTAACCTGAAGAAATTTCCAGCCAGGTGACAGGAACTTGGGCTTGTTTTTCTTTTTTTTTCCAGGAGAACAATGGCATTAGGAGATAATGACTTGTATGTAAATTGGATTTAAGTAAGGCAAAGTGGCACAAAGTTTTCATTCTTGCTCTTCCAGAATGACAAAACAAAAATCTAGATTACTAGGGATGACCTGGGATGGAGTGAATGACCTTGGTGTCTTTGATGCCTGGCCAAACCCTAAGCATTTCACAATGCCTGCTATAGATACCTTCATGGCTGTTGCAATGTACTGTTTTCATCTGCCCATTCCAATGGGGGGAAGTCTTCACATGCTTGTGGTAGACAACCCCCTAACTCATGGACAAGTTTCAAGTCTACTGGCTACCCTTGACCTGGTTTACCTTGCCCGGTAAGATGATTTTACTGGGATGTGGTGTCTGTACATGCCATAGCTTCTTGGAGCCACAGGTAAGAAAACCAAGTAGGGACTTCAACTATCTCCTGCAGCTCCATCCAGAGCCAAGTCTGTGGCTTTGTTGACCAAACCTAAATCAGGACAGGACAGTTATCAGATCATTCTATAGATTGTACTTCATAGGCCCACTGAGGTTTTGCAGAATGTATTACCAGAAAACATGACAGGATACCAAATAAGACAGACCAGGACTTTGCAAGGCCATGTTAATCCCACTACCTAACCCTAATATAATATCTCCATTCAGGAAGTGAAGCTGGAAAAAAATGAATAAATAAACCAAAAAAAAGATAAAGGAAAAATGAATGAACAAAAAACAAAAATATAAAAAGATACCTAAGGCAAAAAGAAAAAAGAAAAGAAAAGAAAAGAAGAGAAAAGAAAAGAAAAGAAAAGAAAAGAAAAGAAAAGAACTATGGAAAAGCTATAAGGAAAGCATGAAAGAAGTACACAGCTTACTTACAAGATTTTTTAGAATTCCAAGAAAAAATGAAAAATGATATGACAAATGAAATGAATGTTAATGAAAAACAGAAACAAAAACAAACAAAAAACTTCCCAGACACATTAATACAAGAATATAATGAAATAGAAAAAAAAATCCACTGATCACCTTGTGACAGAACCTCTAAAATGAAAACTCTCAGGAACATAATAAAGAAAACTCAGGAAAATGTAGGTTAAAGCAGCTAGAATGAAAGAATTCAAATGTTGAGAAACCATAGTCTGAATCTCACAAAATTTGGCAACTCCTACTCTAAAGTAGTGCAGAGCATGAAATATAATATCCCCAACAGCAAAAGATGTAGTTTAAACTGTGGCCATGGGATCTCTGGGTCAGAAGGTATGAATATTTTAGTCATTTACTTAGTGTAATTTCAAATTGCTTTCCAGAAATATTGAATCTAATCAAAAAATATTCTGTCTTCCCACAATTCCTCCAATATTTATCAGATAGATGGAAAATACTATCCACATTCAGAGGAAAAATATAAAGTCTGAATGCAAACCAAAAAAAACTTAGTTATTTTTAATTTGTGTTCTAATATTAATGATATAGTGAATATTTTATATGGTCATTAATAATTTTTAATTCCTTTTGGAAAATGCTTTTTCTTATCTTTTGGTTGCTTATCTATTGAAGCATATACAGGATCCACCATCATTCCCAATGGCTTTCTCAAAATTTATAGAATTTAAAGAAGTGATCAATATAAGATGATCTCAAATTCAAGCTAGGGAGACCATATTTTTCAAACAAAATAGAACCCTCAGTGATTAATTTGGCTTGATAATTGTGTGTGTCTACAGGTGTATATATATATATATATATTATATATATATGTATGTATGTAATCTAGAATTGCTTAAAAATTTTTTGAAGTCTTATTAAACTACATCTAAAGCTTCTTACCCAATAAGGTCCTATTCTTTAGGTGATATACCCAAAACTTAGATCTACATAATCCTGTAAAAGTCTCTTCTGAAAATAATCTGCTTGAAGATGACTGACCTTGAATTCAAAAAGATATGCCAACCTAATATGATCTCTGCTATGTTCTGACAATCTAGAAAGGTTTGGAATGTATCTCTAGGAAAAATATAAAAACAATTTTATATGAGGACCAGGCTAAGTGAATTTAGAGGGTTCAACTATTTAAGTTACCCATCAGTTGTTGATTGATTGACTGATTGAATTATGTTGCAGGGACCTGGGAGAAGTTGTTACTATAGTTAAGGAAGACTGTTACTAAGGCATAGAAGGACTTGGGACATACATCAGTGGAAAGAATTCCTCCATTGCTGATCAATCCCAATTCCTCAAAATATTTTAGTAATTACAACTGACATACAATGAAGCTAACAGGCATTTATGTAACATTTAACACTGTTCTGAGAATACATATTTAAGCAGAAAGACTATCCCCTTCCCTCAGAAAGTTTCTTTTTTAATGGAGGAAGAAAATAGATAAAAGGAAGCTGCAAAAGGGGTGGGAGGTACTCTATATTGTGAGCAAAAGTCAGTAGTGCAGCCTGGTAAGAAATGAGGAGACAGCTAGTCTGGAGAACCACTCTAAACAGGAGTTCTGCGAGGAACCATTCAGTTAACCAATCCTGATTTCTAGACCTCAGAAAAGCCTTGAAGTTGAGGAGAGCTTTGACCTAATCTCAACTGACCTCCTGCAGATCTTGTTCCATCAATCAATTTTCTTCTCTCGCACCCACCATTTCTTACTCTTCATATATTCTTTCCCCTCCCCTAGAAAGATTTCAAGTCTTCTCTCATCCAAAAATAGCACACCTGCTGCAGGTATGACTTGCTAAAATTCCAGAAAGTGAATTGTATGTTCTATATACCTTATATTTCTTTACCATTCGTTTATATTTCCAGTTCTGTGCAATATTAGATTTCCAACATATCTCTGTAAACTTCTGAGTTTCACATTTTTCTACCACCACCCTTCCCTATGGCAGCAAGTAATCTGATAAAGCTTGTACATGTATAATCATGTTTAACATATTTCCATATTAGTCATGTTGTGAAAGAAGAATCAGAACTAAAGTGCATGAGAAAGAGAGAAAAACTTTAAGTTTTAAAAAGGCAACATGGTAAGCTTTGGTTTGCATTCAGACTCTACAGTTTTTTGGTCTGGATGTGGATGGTATTTTCCATCTCAAGTCTTTTCAGATACCTCCTGATAGGAGCCAAATCCACAATAGTTGATCATTTCAAATTGTTGCCATTAATATGTACAATGTTCTCCTGGTTCTGCTCACTTCACTCAACATCAATTCATGCAAGTCTTTCCAGGCTTAAGCTTGGCCACTCATGATTTCTTATAGAACAATAGTACTCCATCACATTTATATACCAAAATTTGTTCAGTTAATCCCTAATTGATGACATCTCCTAAAAATCTAATACTTTGCAATTGTAAAAAAGAACTGCTATAACTATTTTCATATATGTGGGTAATCGAGGTTAAGTAACTTATCCAAGATCACACTCTAGCTGGTGTGGCCTTGGACAAGTCACTTAAACTTGATTACCTCATATCCAGAACTATCTTCAGTCATACTGATTCATATCTGGCCACTGGACTCAGATGACTCCAGAGGAGAAAATGAGACTATTGACTTAGCCCAATATTCCTTCATTCAAATCCAATTCACTAGCATGTCATGGCATCACTTTCCTGATATCATGGCCTTCTTCAAGATCAAAGGGCAGGGACAGCTAGGTGGTGTGGTGGATAGAGAACTGACCCTGGAGTCAGGAGGACTGGGGTTCAAATCTGTCTTCAAACACGTAATTATTTACCTAACTGTGTGACAGTGGACAGATCACTTTAACCCCATTGCCTTGCAATAGCCCCCCCAAAAAAGAATGAAAGATAAATATCATAATCATTATCATCCTCATAATTTGACTTTTGACCTTTATGTCTAAATCGTGTACCTAGTTTGACCTTGGTAAAGGGTCTGAGATGTTGATTTATGCCTAATTTTTGTAATACTTATTTTCCAATTTTCCCAGCAGTGTTGTCAAATAGTGATTACTGAATAAATAATTTAATTTGAGATTTGTGATATTTTTATATTAACTCCATCTAACCAAGAGCAATTGATATTTTTCCAGTTATTTAGATCTAACTTTATTTCTATGAAAATTGTTTTGTAACTGTGTTCATATAGTTTCCAGTTTAGTCTTAGGTCTTAGATTCCCAAGTATTTTATATTGTCTACAATTACTTTGAATGGAATGTTTCTTTAAATCTCTTGTTGTAGGACTTTGTAATTTATAGAAATATTTATGATTTATGTGGGTTTATTTTTTATCCTGTATCATCCCTAAACTTGTTAATTGTTTCAAGTAGTTTTTAGTTGATTTTCTAGTTTTCTGAGTAGATTATCATATCATCTGCAAAGAGTGAAAGTTCTGTTTTCTCATTGTCTAATATAATTCCTTCATTTTTTTCTCATTGTTTAAAGCTAACATTTCCAATACAATATTGAATAATAGTGATGATAATGGGCATCCTGTTTCACCCCTGATCTTATTGGGAATGCTTCTAACTTATCTTCATTACATATAATGCTTGCTAATGGTTTTAGATAGATAATATTTATCACAAGGAAAATTCCATTTATCCCTAGCACTAATGTTTTTAATAAGAAGAAATGCTGTATTTTGTCAAAGGCTTTTTTAGTCTAAGATGATTACATGATCTCTGCTACTTTTGTTTTTGATATGGTCAATTATACTGATTGTTTTCTGATTATATTGAATTATCCCACCATTCTCCTTTTAAACCCTTGCAATCTTGTTTGAATTTTTACCACATTACTATATGTGGTCTCTCAGAGAAGATCAATAAACTAATTGTCACATAAAATGATCTTTGTCTTTGTCTTCACCTATTTGAATATTTAGTACTACTGGAGTATATGAAATATTTCTTTCTATTCTTTCCTTCCTGATTTCCAAAACATTCTTTCATTGATTTGTTTTGTCTCTCTGACTTTTCCTCTGTCTCTTTCACTGGTACCAATTCTACATATATAGAATATTGTAATATATAATATATAATATATATTATATTATATATAATTGCTATTACATATAAACACTGTGCTAAAGCAATGTGAATTCAAAGAAAAAAATAAAATCCATTCTCTTAAGTACATCTTTTGATAGAGAAGACAACATATAAACAATTAGCTAATAAACTAACTATAAATGAATAAATATATATATATATACATATATATAAAATGAAGATGTATGTATATACTACATATTTACAAGAGTGTTGTTGAGAGGCAGCTAGGTAGCACAGTGGATGATTGTGGCCTTGGAGTCAGGAGAACTTGTGTTCAAATTTGACTTCAGACACTTAATGATTACCTAAGTGTGTGACCTTGGGCAAGTCACTTAACCCCATTGCCTTGAAGAAAAAAGTGTTATTGTTCAGTAACTTCTAACTCTTTGTGACTTCATTTAATAGTTGTTTGCTATTTTCTTCTCCAGTTTATTTTAAAGATGAGGCAACTGAGGGAAGCAGGATTAAGTGACTTACCCAGTGTCAAACAGGTAGTAAATGACTGAGCCTGGATTTGAATTCAGATCTACCTAAAATTTGCATTGCATCACTTAATTATCCATATACAGGAATTTATGAAGGCCATTTGAAAAGGGAAGACTTTAACAAATATAAGGATTGAAAATGGCCTTTTGCAGTTGGAGGAATTTTAGAAAAATCCTGAAGGAAGCCAGGGAAACCAAAAGACAGAAGGAGGGAGGGGGGAAACATTCCAGACATTGGAGATAATCCTTATAAAATGGAATGTGGAATGTCATGTATGAGTACTGCAAATAGGCCAGTGTAAATGATCAAGGAGAATATGGAGGGAAATAAAAATGCAAGAAGACTGGAATTTTAGAAAGGGGTCAAGTTATGAACAATTTTAAATACCAAACAGAGAACTTTATTTTTTTTTCTGGATATAATAGGGTGCGCTGAAACTTCTTTAGAAGGGTGTTGAGGCAACGTATTCAGGTCTTTCTTTTAGGAAAAAAATCACCTTAGCAGCTGAATGGAGGATGAAATGAAGTAGGTAGAGATAGCAGACAAGGAGCCCCATTAGGAAGCTGCTGGGGGATTCTAAGCAAAGAAAAGAAAAGGAGATGTATACAAGTGTAAGGGTGTGATGATTTATATCCTTAACCCCAGTTTACTTGAAGTGAGAAAAGCTTGATCTAGATGTATAGATCTGGGAATCCTCTCCATAGAGATGATAATCGAACTCATGGCTGCTGAGATCACCAAGTGAGAAAGTTAAAAAAGAAAAAGAAAAGAAAAGAAAAGAAAAAAATGAAGGGAGTTCCAAACAGAACCTTAGGGGAATGTTTTGCAACTATAATGAAAAAATAGAATGTTATTTATGTTGGGATGAAGAGGAAGATAAATGGAAGGACCTCTTTAGGGAATAGATAGAATGATGCCAGAATATGATTAGTATATGACTGAGATCAATAGAAAAATCAATGCCAAATTTTATTTTCATTTAATACTCTACTAAAAAAGAAATCCTCAGTCTTGCAAGTATGGAACAAAATAATTAATAAGGAAATGAAGCCCAAGACAAATGGAATGATATGAAACTAATGAGCTTGTCTTCAAACATAACACCAGGCCAAGATAACTCATTCTGGGGATTGGAAAAAAAAAACAAGCAGATGCAACTGGCAAACTATAATCAGAAATCTTTGAACATTCATGAACCACAGAAGAGGCTTTGCAGGATGAGAGTCAGGCAGCAGTCATTAGAACAGTTTCATGGAAGGGAAGATCTATGAATCTGTTATGAGTTGATCAAGAGCAAGCTAGGTCAGGGTCCCCTGGTTTTGGTTTTGGACAAGCTTAT
Source organism: Macrotis lagotis (assembly GCF_037893015.1). Classification (NCBI taxonomy): domain Eukaryota; kingdom Metazoa; phylum Chordata; class Mammalia; order Peramelemorphia; family Peramelidae; genus Macrotis; species Macrotis lagotis. The sequence goes on from NC_133658.1 coordinate 720,093,668, forward strand.
TAGACTGGCAACATATCAGAAGAATGCCCTAACATGGTATTCCTGGACTTTAGCTCTTACTAGTTGATCTCTCATAACATACTTATGGACAAGATGTAGAGACATGAATTAAAACATTGTGTTATCAAACTCATACAGAAACAGGGGCCGACCACTAAACCATATGTAAGGATCTTAGCAGACCACATATTGACCAGGAAAACCACATTACTAACATAATATGTTCAATGGCAGTTTAATTTGTTGCATATTTCTCAGTTACAGTTTAATCTGGTTGGGGCCTCAGGAGTGTTGTGAACCATATGTGGCCCATGACACTTTTGGATTAAATAACAGTACAATTAGGAGGAATTTAAACTAGTTGAGTGATTAAACTCAAAAGATTTGTGATTAATGGATCAAAGTCAAGCTGGAGGGATAGATTGGATCCCAGATCTTGGATGCTGGCTTTATTTCGTTCACTGTGTGCATTAATAATTTGGGTCAAGGAGGAGATGATGTATTTATATAACTTGAGAAGAATATGAAGTTGAGAGGACTAATTTTTTTTATAGAATCAGGATAAAAATTTTATAGTACAGTCCTCTGAAATAACATTTATTATAAATAAATATGATAGCCTGTATTATTGGAATTAAAAAAAAATGAATCACCTGGACCATTTCCTCTCATTTTATACATGAGGAGAAAGAGGACCCAGAAAAGTATGATGATTTTTCCAAAGTCTCACTGGTATAGACTGGGGGTTGTTGGATTTGAACTCACATCCTCTGACTCTAAATCAAGTGCACTTTCCCCTGCCCCATATAGTCTCCTAGGGCTCTTGTTGTAAAGTACTTAAAACAGTGCCTCCCACATAGTAGGTGTGTTTTATTTGCTTCCTTCTTAATAAAAGGGGAAATCTTAATAGCTGTCTAAAGATGTAATACTAGACAAATATTATTTAATTCAATCTTTGGATAATAAATTAATCTTCAGCAATAAGGTTTGGATCATTAGCAGACCCACCATCCTCTGGTTAAATAGTACTCTACCTAAGTAGGTAGAGGAGGCTTTACATCTATCTCTGGTAGCTTCTTTTCAAAAGTCATCTTACAAATGTGAGTATTCCTTTGTCCTGAGGAGACACCTTGCCCCTGTGTAGTTCAAGGCATCATTTGAACATAAAACATTGTTATTCCAAGTTCCTTTTTGCATTGAGGATGCTCCTTCTACTTCCCCATTGCCCATTCTTAGCTTGCTAGAGGAGGTGTGCCTGATGATGTGTAGGAGGCAGCCTCCTAGGAGGGGGGTTCTGGGAGGATCCCTGCCACTGATCGAGATGCTTTGTGTCTTTCCCTTTGTTCCACATTCTCATAAAACCTAGAGAAAAAGCCCTTCAGTCATTCCCCAAGACATTCTCATCACATGTGTTTGAAGCTTGCGTTAAAGCATTAATTTGCCGAGACAATAAACTGTCATTTTCCTCCTAGCGATTCTGAAGCACTATTCACTTTTAATAATCCAAACAGGGTTAAATACACTGGGAATCTTTTGTCCTCTGCAACAAATGACTTATGTTTCAGGGGATGGTGTTGTGTTTGTGTGTGTGTTTGTGTGTGTGTGTGTGTGTGTGTGTGTGTGTGTGTGTGTGTGTGCAGTGCTAAATGAGCAGGTAAATTGGTTCTTGCTTTTTTATAAAAATAAAGTCTCCTTCACCTTTTAGCACTGTGAATCTCAGTAACAGGTAACAACCAGCCTTCCTCAGCCCCCTTCTTTATGAAGCAACAAACACCAGAAGCTATTTCTCACATTTTTAACTTGGTATACTCAACAGGCATAGTTTAGGGTGCTGTTCAAATAAACCCCAAGCACATATTAAGGGAAATCATTTGATGCTTTCAGAATTTCATATTCTCCCTGGAAGTTCCCTAATAGTCGGCAGGGAGGAACAGGTTAATACTTGCATAATTGAAAATTGCTGCTAATTGGCTTGAGGTTTAAATGAGCAAGTGAAGTCTGACAGCTGGAAGAGTCTAAGATGCTATGGAGGAATTTAATACATGGAAATATGATTTACCTTTATGTGATGATGTTTATTCAATGAAAATTAGTTTGAAATTGGAGAAATCGTTTCCCTCATCCTCAAACATCCTCAAAACAAACAAGAGTGCTTAGGCTCATCATCTGAGTATGGAGTCCTTGTGGGACAACATTTGTCTGTTTTATACGGAGCCTCTGTCAACTTTCCTCAGGGATGGCTGACCTGGAGAAGCTGACCTGGTGCCCTAAGAGAGGTTAGAAGAAATTGTCTGACAACTGGGAAGGCAGCTACTTTTCATACATCAAGGTTCTTTGAGCTGAATTTGTGTAATGAGTGCGCTGGAAATTGGAAGATGAGATTAAAGTGCTGTTTGCCATGTACCGAGATTTCAGAAATGCTTATCAGCCCTTCGCAGCTGAACACAGCTTAGATTAAAAATGATCTGACAGAAAGGGAGGCTGACTGCAAATGTGGGGCTTTACATCCAAGCTAATTACAAAGTGCATATTAAACATGAGGCCTGTGATGAGAGCAGCTGCAAAGGTCTTTATCTATATTAAGAGACTGTCCACCTACATAATAAGAATAATTATCAAGGAGTGAATTCTTAAAAGAAATGACATATAATAGCACATTATACAATTTCCTCTAATTTTATAGGTCTATTTCACAAGTCCCAATAAGGTGTGACTGTCTTCTGTCTGGAGCCAGGTGACACATCTGATTAAGAAAAGGCTCATTCATTTAAACGTCTTTTGTGTTCACTCTTATTTGGTGGCCCTGAAAAGTGTCAGACATCAAATCCTGGGGGACTCAGATCTGTGCTGTGAACCAGCAGGAAAGCAACTGAAATATTTCAATTCAGCAGAATTCACTTCACCATTCATTTATGATATACCTACTGTATGCAAGGTGCTGTGGATGAGGATGAGAAATTCTTTTTTAAAGAGCTCATAATCTAATGGTAGAGGCAGGAGGATGTACATATAAATAAACATCATATAAAAAATAATAAGAAGAATAATGAAAAAGGTCCAGATAGTGCACTATGAAATTTGAGAAGAGGGAAATCCCTTTCAGAAAAGACTGAAGATCATAAGAGGTTTTCATGAGGAAGTTATTGCTGAATTAGACCTTGAAGCTAAAGGGTTTTAATTGGAATTTAAATTTAATAAATATATGAAGGGAGTGCATTACAGGTCTGTCAAATGGTCTGTGGATGTAAATGTGGAGAAGATAGACTGTCAAGTTCAAGGAACAGCTACTAGTTCAAGTTGGCAAGAAATAAAAATAGCTAAGAGCTAGCAGACATCTATTATGTGCCAGCTTATATGCTACGTCATATACATAGGTGCTATCGTTACCATTTTATCGATGAGAAAACTGAGGCAAACAAAGATTAAAGAATCTCTCCATGAACATAAAGCAGGCAAAGCTGGAGGTGAACTCAGGTCTTCCTGACTTCAAACCCAGTGCTCTATCTGTTGAGCCATCAGTATCTTGAACTAGAAAAGATGTTTAGCAAAATATGGTTGCAGAGATGAGTTGAAGCCCCTATTTGAGCTGCCTGAAATTCTAGGCTGAAAATTTCTTTTTTTATTCTATGAATGATGGGGGTCATAGAAGTTCTTTGGGAACAGGAAAGTAACATGATCATACCTGTGCAAAAGGAAGATTATTTTGGCATTTGTATGAAGAATGAGTTGGGATGTGTTTGGGAGAGCAGTTAGAAAGAAATCTATTATATTAATCCAAGCAAGAGATAATGAGAACCTGAATAAGGTGGTGTCAGCATAAATAGAAAGGAAGAATGGATACAAAAGATACTGCCAAGGTAGAATAGATGGGATTTGGCAACTAATTAAATGTGTGGGGTGAGGAAGAAGGAATCAAACATGATACCCAGATTTTGAGCTTGGGTAAATGCCAGGATGGTTTTGCCATTGATAGAAACAGGAAATTTGGGAGGAGATTTCAGTTTGGGGGATAAGCTGATGAGTCTACTTTGGCACATGTTGAATTTAGAATACTGGCAGGATATCCAAGTAGGACTGGAATAGGTAAATGAAAGATTAGAGAGTCATGGGAAAGGCAAAAACTTACTGTCCAGTACTAAAAGGTACTTCCAGGAATTTTATGGTCTACCCCTTTCAAATAGAGATAAAATAGCCTTGGCAAATGATTTACCATGCTGTTTTCCTTAATAAGTCAATATCCTTTAAATCTTTTAGCCTTTTGATGATTTTAAAAAACTACTTCTTTCTATCCATTTTAAATATTATACAAAATCTAGTTTAAAATGTACAAATTCAATAATTTATTCAATCTTTGACCTCTCTTCTCTAAATTAATAATTAGAATTTTTTAAACTCTTCTCATAGATTTTTCTCATTCTCTAAATTCTCCCAAATGTTTCCTCAAACCAAACCTATGGACAATTTTTCAGTTTTTCCTTTCATTTTTTACTGTTTCTTTTAAATTGTTTATTTTCATCCATATGCACATGTATATTTCTAACCCTCCCTTCCAGGTTTGCATGTACATACATATTTTTGATAAACCTGTTTACAGATTAGTTATTCTCAGTATTATAAATTAAGATTAAGGAAAAGAGAAACATAAAAAATAATTGTATAAAGTGTTCACCAGATTCTGAAGAGGGGTGTGTGTGTGTGTGTGTGTGTGTGTGTGTGTGTGTGTGTGTGTGTGTGTGTGTTTTGCTTTGTGATTCTTTGTGATTCTTCCTCTGGATAGGAATAACATTGTCTATAGCTGATCTAATAGAGTTGTTCTAGCTGTCTGGACTACTTACAGGAACTGCTTCCATTAAGAGTGTTCATCTCATAATTTCGTTGATGTGTACATTGTTCTCTTGGTTCTACTACCTTTGCTCAGCATCAGATCCCATAAGTCATTCCATGCTTCTGTGGAGTCCGACCATTTATGGTTTCTTATAGAACAATAGTATTCCATAGTATTCATGTATCATAACTTGTTTAGCCATTCCCCAATTGATGGACATCCCCTTGGACTTTTCCCTTTTCTTATAATTTCTTCTGCATATAGTCCTAGAATTGGAATTGCTGGATCAAAGGGTATGAACAGTTTTATTGCTCTTTGGGCATAGTTCCATATTGCTCTCCGAAAGGTTGGATCTATTCACAACTCCATCAGCAATGCATCAATGTCCCAATCCTCCCACAACCTCTCTAACATTGATCATCTTCCCTTTTTCTCATCTTGGTCAATCTGACAGGTGTGGGATGATACTTCATTGTTCTTTTAATTTGCATTTTTTCTAATCAATAATGATTTGGAGCATTTTTTCATATGATCATATATATATATATATATATATACATACATATATATATATATATATGCCTTTATTTTCTTCATTTGAAAACTGTCTGTTCATATCCTTTCACCATTTATCAATTGGGAAAGGACTTGTGACTTTATAAATTTGATGCAATTTTCTATATATTTTAGAAATGAGACCTTTATCAGAACTTCTAGTTGTGAAGATTGTTTCCCAGCTTTCTGCTTTCCTTCTAATTCTGGCAGCATTGATTTTATAAGTGAAAAAACTTTTTAATTTAATATAGTCAAAAATCATTCATTTTGCAGTTTATAATGTGCTCTAATTCTTGTTTGGTCATAAATTTATCCCCTTTCCATAGATCAGATAGAGTATTTCTTGGTCTTTTTCCTTTTCATTTTGTACTAAAAGGAAAAAAAGAACAAAAGATCATCACAAAGTTTCAGTGTGTTTTAGCAATGGGGACAAAAAGTTCCCAAACAGGTCTTTACAGAATTCTTTGAGAGTTTTAAGGACAGACCAAATCATTTAAATTAGATTGTACTTGACTCAACAGTACTGATATGATCTCCTCTATTAATTCTGATACTCATTCATTCCATTTCACTTTATTGAAACTACTTTCTCAAAAGTAATACCAGTGTCAATGATAATTTCTTCTTCTTTGGATTAATTTCTTAAGAATTTTGGTAACATTTCACACTATTAACTACCTGGTTTACCCTCTCAGCTTCTGAGACACCACCTAACTTCTCATTGCCCTATTACCTTTCTTTCTTTCCCTTCTTAATTATTTCCTTAGTCCTTTCATGATGATAGTCCCCAAGACTATATTCTCAGCCCTATTTTCTTCCCCTCCTAATATTTTCCCTTTGACAATCTAATCTATTCCCAGAGCTTCAACTATCCCCTTTCTCTAAGGAAGCATATGATATAATGGAAAGATTGTCAGAGTGGGGTATTAGAGGACCCAAAATCAGATTCTATTGCTTAGCTCACTTCATGACATGGGGCAAGTTCCTTAATTTTTCTGAGTCATAGTTTTCTCTACTTGTAAAATTATGGCATTGGTCTAAATGATCTTTGAAATCCTTTCCAGCAATTTTGAGGCTTTAAAAACAAGATTCCAAAAATTGCCCTCAGTCCGAAGCCAAGAAAACTTTTTCCAACTGCCTCTTGCAAATCTCTTTAAATTCATTATACCTAAAACAAATCTTCTCACCATTGACTCAAATCCAGCTCCTCCTGACTTTGCTACTTCTGTCAGTGGTATTATTTAGAACTCTTTTCTATCTCTCCTTTTTTTTATTTTCCTTTTTCATTCTCACTGTCATCAATTCCTCCTCACTACCTACCTTGACTCCTGAAGCAGTCTTCTTGATGAATGCCCAACCTCCATCTTCTTTCTTCAATTTATTTTTTGCACTGTCACAAGATATATCCTTCATGTACATAAATCTATTTCTGTTAAAATGTTGTATTGATGCTTTCTCCCTTTTAAAATATATGACTGACAATTCTCAATGATTTTTGACAGCAAAGAGAAGCTTCTATGAAATATATATAATTTCAGTCAAATGAAACAAATCAACACATTGGAAATATCTGAAAGTGTACGCTTCATTCTGCACATGGCATCCACATCTACTCTGTGTTCATAAAGTCTTCTAAAGTTTCTCTGAATTTTTCCATTGTCTTAATTAAAGTATAGCTATTCTACTCATACACTATTCTTTTTTGTGGACCAGAAAGGTGGTATATAATTAGGATGCCCGAGTTCAAATCTGGCTTTAGACACTATGGGCAAGGCATTTAAGCTCTGTTTGCTTCAGTTTCTTCATTTGTAAGATGCGGGGGGAATAGTACCTACCTCTCAAGCTGTTGTGAAGATCAAATGAGATAATAGTTGACAAGCCCTTAGTATAGTGCCTGGCACATAATAAATGATATAGAAATTATCTATTTATTATTATTATTATTATTAGTAGTAGTAGTAGTAGTAGTAGTAGTATTTCTATTGATATTTCTCAACTGATCAGTATTCACTTTTCAGTTCATTTCTACCACAGTTATTACTGTAAATATTATATGTATGTATATATATATATATGATTTTTCACTCATCTTTTACCTTCAGTTATACAAAGATAAGGTGATCAATAGATTTAATATTTCAGGAAAGAAAGGCAGTAAATATTCTCCAAAATCTGGTGCTATTTCAGTGCTTCCCTTTAAATACTCTATGTTACTTCCAAAGAGAACCACCTAATATTCTTTCCTACATTGACCCCTGCCCTCCAATATATTTTTTCCTGATTTAAAATTTAGTTTTTTCTTTTTTTTGTTATAAACTTAAACATCAACAAATATAGATAATTCATATACAAATAACAAAATCAAAGAGAATTGTATATGAATCTATAAATTTAATTTCAATAATTTTAAGTATATATAAAATTAAACAAAGAAACAAAGCCTGTTTATGTTCTCTTCTGAACTTAATTCTATTCTTTTCTGTGCATTATTTTTTAGTCAATAGTAATTTAGTTTTTTCAATTGCATGTAAAGATAGTTTTCAACTTTCATTTTCGTAAGATTTTGAGTTCCAACTTCCCCCCCCTCTTCCTTTCTTCCCCTCTCCTCAAGATAGCAAGCAATTTGATATAGGTTATAAATGCATAATCATGGAAATATATTAACATGATTAATATATTTCCATATCAGTCATGTTGTGAAAGAAGATTCAAAACAACAGGGAAAAAAGCATAAGAAACAAAAAAATGCAAAAATTATAAAGTAGTATGGTTTTCTGCATTCAGATAGCTCAGATATTCTAAGATAGTTCTTTATATGGAAGTGAATTACATTTTCCATCACGTCTTTTTTTTTTTTAGGTTTTTGCAAGGCAAACAGGGTTAAGTGGCTTGTCCAAGGCCATACAGCTAGGTAATTATTAAGTGTCTGAGACCGGATTTGAACCCAGGTACTCCTGACTCCAAGGCCGGTGTTTTATCCACTATGCCACCTAGACACCCCATCACAAGTCTTTTAGAATTGTCTTCGATCACTATATTGTTGAGAAGAACTAAGTCTAACATAGTTTATCATTTCACATTGTTGCTCTTCTCATATTCAATGTTTTCCTGGTTCTGCTCGCTTCACTCAACATTAGTTTATGCAAATCTTTTCATTTTTTAAAAAATCTGCTTGCTCATGAACTCTTATGGAACAATAATATGCCATTTCATTCATACATCACAATTTGTTCAACCATTTCCCAGTTAATGGGCATTCTCTTAATTTCTAATTCTTTGCCACCACAAAAATAGTTGCTATAAATATTTTTGTATAGTGGGATCCTTTTCCCCTTTTTTATGAACTCTTCAAAATATAGACCTACTAGTGGTCCCTTCAATACATTTCTTCTCTTCAATTTTATTCATACTGTTTTTTATATTAGAATATCATCTCTCTCTATTTCTCCCTACTGAATAAAATCAAACTCAATTTTGCTTCCTTCAGGAAGTATGCTCTAATTCTTTCGGTGGATAATGACTTTTTTCCCTACAAGAACCTCACAAAGCATATTACTTGCATCTGCTAGAAAAAGCATGGGATAACATCTTGAAAGCTATCTCCAACATAAGGAAAAATGGGCATGAAATCCTGTCTCTGACACAAACCCGCTACATGATCTTTGTCAGGTCACTTCACTTCTCAATGTTCTAGTCAATTTTCTGACTATTATTCTTCTTTGCATTGTTAAAGGGAGTTTCCTCACAGTGAAATTTCAGGTAGAATCACTCTCTCCTCATTTTTTCTTAGAGTCATTTCTATGTGTCATATCTTACTCCCTACAACCAAAGTCTAGACTCTAAATTCCTGTGGACATGAACAATGCATTATCTCAACACTTTATGATGCCCTTTGCCTAGCACCATATTTTACACACATTAGATATTTCATACATATTTGTTTAAATTCAATTAAACTGAATTTCTCTGCTAAAGGAAATCTTCATATAAATTGGTGGGAAACATTTTACCTCATTTTCTTGATAACTGAAATTTAAAAGTCTTAAGTCTTGTTTTAAAGAGTAATTTGAAAAAAGTAGGTTATGGTGAACTTGTGATACTTCATTGTTCTCAAGATTGAAACCATGACAATTGCAAAGGATTCATAATGAAAAATATTCACATTTAGAGAGAGAAATGATGAACTCTGCAGATTAAAGCATGTTTTAACTTTATTTTTCTTTTTTTAAACATAGAAATAAGTTTTACATGATTTCACATGTATAATGGGTATTATATCCCCTACCTTCTCAATGAGGAGAGGAGAAAGCTGGGAGAGAGGGGGAGAGAGAGAGAGAGAGAGAGAGAGAGAGAGAGAGAGAGAGAGAGAGAGAGAATTTAGAATTCCAAATAAAATTTAAAAGCGTATGAAAGATTGAAGTCATGAAGAAAATTTGAAATGAAAAGCAAGGTGGCACAGTGAATGGAGCACTGGTCCTGGAGTCAAGGTGATCTGAGTTCAAATCCAAACTCAGACACTAAATAATTACCTAGCTATGTGACCTTGGGCAAATCAATTAACCCCACTGCCTGGCAAAAAATAACCAAAAAAAAAAAGGAAAGTAATGTTTGGATAACAATATAGTATTTATCATCACAACAACACTGAGAAATAGGTGTTATCAAATTCCCATTTAATTGGAGAAATTGAGACCAATAGTGATTAAGTGTTTTGCCCAAGGTCAGTCAACTTTTAAGTTGTTTGAATTCAGATTTGAACTCAGGTCTTCATGACTCTGGGACCAGTTTTCTAATCCGATGCATCAAGTGTTTATATAATATTCAAGCTAAGAGATAACATGATTACTCAAGGTCTCAAATAAACGGTAAAGCCAGGACTAAAACCAGATTTGCTTTTTGTCAAATCCTTCATACCATACTCCTTGCCAAATGAAAACATGGAGATCTCTTGCTCTTAGAGGAGCCAGAGGACTGGTTGGTAAGTGCTCAACTATGGTATGTGTGGTATATGCTGGTGTCATTTTTCATTTGACATGTTTCATTGCAAGTAGTTTTCATAAGACCAGAAAGGGATTGAGTAGAATTCTGAGTTGCTTGAAACCACAGCTTCCCAGTTACTAAAGTAACTCCAATTAAAATCCATCACTATCCCATATCTCTCATCCTCATGCCCCTATTTTCCCTGGCTATGACTTTATGCGAGTAGGGACACCCTATGAGGATGCTTCCTTTACCAGTGCAGACCAGTACCTGTTCTATAATTTTCTGTCTTAAAGGATTATCTGGAATACAGAAAGGTTAAAGGACTGACTTTCCCAGTATCCCACACCCTGGTCCAATTGTCTATCCTTTGCAACATGCTGCTTTCTTTCTCTGCCCCAATTCTAAACTGCCTAAAATTCCTTGGAATGGTAGCTGTGACCTCAATGACTAGACCTATGCTCAAAGCCCTCATACACCTAGTAGTTCTTGATAAATGTTAATTAAGTGACTGACGGTGTGACCCTAGGAATGTTACTTGACCTCTCAGTGCTCCAGGTAGCTACCCCTTAAGTTACTGAAGTAGTGTTGACTTGTCATTAATCTAGGGAGTTTCCTTATCAAGAGCTCCCTACCAGGAAGAAATCACAGATACAGCCCCCTCAGAAAAGATAGCTTGACCATTATTTTTATACCTAATAAATCCAAAGTTGTCCAAAAGAATTGATAATGGGATCCTCTATGACTGTTTTGGTTAGCTGATGGTTATCTTACTTGGATTATTGATTTTCTTAGAATTACTGAATGTTAAAAGCATATTGAAATTAATTTCACAGCTGGTTAAGAATTTGCTTCAAACTTCATGGTTGCTCAAGAGTTGTCATCATATTTGTCAGTATTCATTGAAAAAAAATATCCTATGAGGAAAGGAAGGGAAAAAACAAGCTTTTGTTATAATTCTTATTATGTGTCAGACACAGTGTGACAGGTACTCTTATCTCATTTGATCCTTACAACATCCCTGGGAGGTAGGTGCTATTATTATTATTTCCATTTTATAGTTGGGGAAACTGAGGTAGGCAGAGATTAAAATGACTTGCCTAGGATTATATAGTTAGTAAGTGACTGAGGCTAGATTTTAACTCAGATCTTCTTGACTAGAGAGCCAGCACTTTATCCACTATGTCACCTAGCTACCTCTGGGGGAAAAGAATCTTTCCAGATTTCTAATTATGTTTTAGATTAATGGAAGTTTACCTTAATAGAATCCCTAAAATGGAATGTCTTAATTCCACAAAATTAAATGAGGAAAGTTAAAAGGGAGTAAGGTGGCTTAGTACAAAAAGCCTTAATTTAACATCAAGAGATCTGGTTTATAATCCTAATTCTATGAATTGTCCTAATTCTATATCTGCCACTAATTTGGACAAGTCACTTCATTTCCTTGCACCTCAGTTTCCTTGTATGTAAGATAAAGGCATTGGATTAAAACTCCATGCCCTTTCTAGTTAACCATTCTATGGTTCTAATTTTAGAATCATAGAATTTAAGAGATAGAAAAGACCATAATTCTAAGCTTATCTATTCTATCTATTTCTTCCACCCCCTTCCATGGGGTCATTCAGCCACTGCCTCAAGCCTTCTGGGATCCTGAGTCCATCCATTATACTTTTGGACTGTTATTGTTCAGAAGTCTTTCCTCACAGAAGGTCTGAATTTGCATCTCTGGAACTTGCATGCATTATTACTACTTCTGTCTTCCAGCGGAACCAATGTAATATCTCTTCCACAAGATGGCTATTTCCCTAAAGTGGGGGTGTTTGGAATTAAATTCAGTACTTTCAGTACCAGAAAATGACAAGCACCTTTTTCTATATTCTATGGTTTTATTAATGCAGTCTAAGATTGCATTAGCATTTTTGGCATCCATATCATGCCATTGATTCATGGAGCCTGAACTATTACTAATCCCCCCAGGCCTTTTTCACATGATACAATTGTTTAGCCCAGCCTAAATACAGCTCACATTTGTAAAACCAACAAAGGAAATTATACTCCTCTCAATCACCACAACATTACAGTGACCATTCACTACTTAACATTTTGCTAAGGGACTGACAATTTATTCCTGGTCAATCTACTTAAGCAATCTATATGTTATGTATTATTGAATACATATAAAATATCTTACAACCACAGAAAAAGCTAAAAAACCCTGCTGTTTTCCAGTTTATTTCCTCCACATAATTCAGAATAGTCTCCAGATAGTCATCAGAGCAGTGCTTGTTTCTGTGTAACAATTCTTAAAACTTGTATTGTGGCTTTGTAGTGGTGAAAATTAATGAGAGCTTGTGACTAACAAATGGAATCCAGAGAAGAGTTTTTGTAAAGTAACAATTCAAAGATTTCTTCTGTGATGAAAGGTCCCAAGCTGTGAAGAGCTACCTTCATGTTTGCAGAAGGAACTGTTAGAAATGTCATATAATATAAACCAAAGACCAGCTAGGAGGAAGGGATATGGTAATTAGAACATTAATAAGTATAAAATGTGAGTTGGAATACCCCATTCCTCTAAAATAATTTCAAACCTTTATGGGAAAAACATGGCACTTGCAGGAACTATGGAAGGGAGGCACCTGACCATAGAAAATGTCTTCTTTTAGGGTCTATCAGGTGCTCCCATTGCACTCCTGAAATTAATCCTATTTCTTTGTAAGACCAATTTAATGCATCATTGCTTCTAATTGTGTGGTTAAAATACACTCCTCTGAACATTTAGCCTAAGATGTAAATAAATGTTACCATTCACACATCTAATTAATTTCTACCAGAAAATTCATTGAAATATTATACCATATGGACTTATCATCGTTATTTGTAATGGAGCCCTTTAAAAAGAAAAATGATTCCAGGAATAGAGTACATTGAGCAATGTGTCGTAATATAACTGGGAAAAAAAAGTCAACTTGTAATAAAATTTGGGGAAACCGAATAGATTTTTGTAATTCAAGCCTCACTTTCTTTGATTACAGAAAGCAATTCAGCAATATATTGCATTTTATAGACAATCTTCTAGGAATTTTGTTATTCAGCATAGTTTCATTGGTGATTTTAAATTTGTATTAGCTTTTATTTACTTCTGGTATTTCATTGAAATAAAAAATACAATTTAAAAATTTTTTATTTTCTTTTCCTTTTAACTCTTACAAGTTATTCTTTTAACCATATCTTAACAGAACTTGTTTCTTTCTGTATTGCAGCTACCCCGCAGAAATTAAGGATCTAAAGAAAATATAAAGAATTGGGTAAAATTCTTAAGGACATATATATGCAATTTAGGACTTCTTTAGGTCCAAGTCACAAATGTGGAATTTGGATATCTTCCAAGGACAGAAAGATAAATATTTGAAAGAAGAAATAATTCTATTGTTTTACATGAACTACCAGCAGCTCATTTGAAATTATATAATTGTATCTCACAGAAAAACTGGTCAATCCAAGAAAATTTACTTCAGTCAGGTTTCTCTTTAATATTTTAGAGGACAGTTGGATTGTGAAGTATTTTCTTTGAATGTAGTCTATTACTTGGTAGATCCCCTTCACATAGCACTTTGTCTCCACTTCTGTCATATATATCTAGTTTGTTTGTAGTCTGAAACTGTGATTTCACTGGTATACAGAATTCCCAGGGAAATAATTCTTCTAACAAGATAACCTGGTAGTTGTCTCAACGACTCGACAAATAGTATTAGAGATCTAGGGTGACTTGTGAAGAATCACACAGTCAGTATATGTCAGAGGCAGGACTTGAATCCCAGGTATACTTGACTCTGAAGCTAATATCTCATGTGTTCTAATCCTCTACTAGAGCTGCACTTCATGAAGATATCACCTGAATCTTATATAAATTTTGCATTTCTTTGAGGGCATTGAGTCTAATTCTTTCATATAACAGATGAGGAAAATGAGTGTCAAAAGATTAGATGACTTGTCCAAAGTCAAGTAGGTTATAAGTGTCTGAGGTGGAATTTCGACTCAGGTCTTCTAAGATTCAATGGGTTTCTTTAACCATTCCTGTCTATGGAAAGCACACCAATCACATCATCTCAGAACACTCAAGAAGTTCCTAAATGGGATCTATGAAAAGAGTTTAGTCTAATTATAATGGAGAAAAAAAATAAATCGATCAGTAAACTCCTACTCTATAGACTATGATATATTTAGTTAGATGGACAATGTCTGAATATCAATTCAAATTACTTCAACAAACTTCCTTCAAGCAACCCTAAGAAAATTTAATGTGCAAATAGCTTCTCTTCTAAGACAGATCAGTCATATGGTGATAATTTGAAACACAAATGTTATTCCTTTAAAAGAAGACTCATAAATAGCAAAGTCTGAACAACAAGTTTTCTAGTTCATTTTAAGTAATTTAATTTAATTTAAAAAAGAAAAAATCAATATAACTAAAATTTTTCAGGAAGATAACCAAATAGTTATGATAAGATTTTTTGTTTTGTTTAAAGCACAATTGGTTTTAATACCCAAGAATCAGTTGCTAAATTTCTTTCCAGCACTGCCTTTGATGATTTTAGATAATTTCCCAAAGAAATGATTATTCCAAGAAAAATCAGCTTAGACACTACAAACTGGAAGTGATGGAATGAATAGTTAATGTGACATAGTATAATGCTGGTCTTAGAGTCAGAAAGGCTTGGATTCAAATCCCATTTCAGTTATTTACTATCTCTGTGATACTGGGAAAATTACTTAATCTTTCTTAGTCTCAGTTTCCTCATCTGTAAAATGGAATAGAGAGCTTTTAAAGACTGAAATCTATGAACTCAAAGGAACTTGGGATAATGATACATCTACAAAATGGCTAAATAGATGATTATAAATGTATCACATATGTAGGTTTTCTTTTTTTTTTCTAAGGATAATATGTGATCCAAACCATTGAGATATCATTGATCCACATCCACATGCATCAATGAAATGATAGCTCCATACATAACTACGTACAAAATTATAGCATTTTGAAATATTAAAGAAATATACATTAAAATAGTTAAACAAATGCCAGGTATTAGTAAAATCAATAAATATTCAAATAACAAATCATTGAAAAAAATTTAAGACTTTTCTAAAAGTGTGTATAGACTTGAAATTACCAATTATCATAACTTTATTCAAAAATATTTATTGTGAACCTACTATATAATATTATATAATATATATATATATATATATATATATATATATAGTATATATGTTCTTGGAGAAATGCAAAATTTATATAAGATTCAGGTGATATCTTCATGAAGTGCAGCTCTAGTAGAGGATTAGAACACATGAGATATTAGCTTCAGAGTCAAGTATACCTGGGATTCAAGTCCTGCCTCTGACACTGTGTGACTCTTCACAAGTCACCCTAGATCTCTAATACTATTTGTCGAGTCGTTGAGACAACTACCAGGTTATCTTGTTAGAAGAATTATTTTCCCTGGGAATTCTGTATACCAGTGAAATCACAGTTTCAGACTACAAACAAACTAGATATATATGACAGAAGTGGAGACAAAGTGCTATGTGAAGGGGATCTACCAGGTAATAGACTACATTCAAAGAAAATACTTCATAATCCAACTGTCCTCTAAAATATTAAAGAGAAACCTGATGGGGATGGGGAAGGAAAGAGGCAAGGCTTACCCCTCACATAACCATTAGATTAGAGTTGACAGCACTAAGCAACATAGCCTTGATAAAGATCAAAGAATACCGATAAGACTGATATTTGAGGTCTCATTTTTATAGGTTGTTTTGTGAAGGAAACAAGCCAACTTCTATCTGTGCCACTTCAGAGTCAATTCATCAACAATTCAAATTAAAATTATTGGTAAACTTCAACGTCATCATTTCAAAGTTAGCAACAGCTTTTGGATATTCCACTGATTTTGATTTGTAGAGGTCTAGGTTTTATCTGGAATTTACATACATCTTGGAACCAAGATGGAGGAGAGAAGCCTGAAATTTCCCTGAGCACTCTCTAGCTACCCTTAGATCCAATGTTAATCAAACCTCTAAACAGCTCCTGGAGCAACAGAATTCACAGAAAGTTAGAGTGGATCAAATCTGCGCTTGATGTATCTTGTAGGGACTTTGGAAGAAGTCTGCATTACTCTAGTGAGGGGGAGCATGACCCAGCACAGGCAGATGCATGGAAAAGCAGTGGGAGACTCTCAACCAAGACCTTTAATCCCTGTTCAGCAGGTTTGCAACACAGCAGACCCACTGAGTGACCTTCAGACCCATTGTAAAAGGAAAATTGTGAGCCCCAGAACCTCAGAGCAGCAAGCACTTCTAGAATGGACAACTAGCATAATGGGGCCCCAACCTACAAAAATCATCTATAAGCAGACCTCCAACCCCAAGTCCAGAAGGCTATGAACAGTGCCCACCATGACCCAGGAGCAGAGCTCAACCTTAAAAACCATGAACTGGGCAAAATGTGAGTAAGAAATAAAAGAAAGCCCTAACCATAGAAAGCTACTATGGTGATAAAGAAGATCAAAACACTATCTCAGAGAAGGACATTGGAAAAAGGCCTTTATGTAAAACTCTAGAGGGGAATATGAATTGAACTCAAGTGAAAAAGTCCTCTTAGAAGAGATTTAAAAAGATTTTAAAAAAACAAGTAGAACAATTAGGAAAAGAATGAGAGATATGTAAGAGAGATAACAGCATTGCAAAGGAATGTACATGTTGTAGGACCAGAACCTCGACAAGGAGAACCTAGAAGATTTTCCCTGATTCTGCACATATCAGTAGGACATAATATATGATACAGTTTATAAATTATCCTCCTTTCATCTTTAGGACAATTTATATATGATTTCCAACTTCCCTTTTTCAATATTATTTCCTGCTAAAACCTCTATACTGATTAGAAGGGACAAGGTTGTCATGAAGACCAGAAGAAGATATAGTTTTAGCACAGATATCCATCTCACCCCTCTGAAATGAGGTAAGGAGTAGGCAGTACTGCTAGTTCCTCATGTTTTCTCTCAGTGATCCAGCTACTTGCATAGTTGCCTGCAATTTCAAATAATAACAACAGTTTTATAGCTCCCATTCATTCCTTTAATTTCACCTCCCATGTCTTGACTTTGAGGCAAGGAAAAAAAAAAGAAACTTCAGATGTTTCCACCAATCCCTTCAGTTAGGCTACTATTTCCTGTGTTGGGGAATGAAGGAAGAGGGGAAAAGTCCTATCACCTACCTTTTTTCCTTCTCTTTGTGTTCTCCTCTCTCTTCTCCCTCTCAAGAGATCCTATAGTCATGGGAGGAAAACCTGGTCAGATTTTGTATCAACTTCCTCTACTACCCACTGTTGAGTCTTTGTAGTTAGCCCAAATTTTATAAAATAGCTATTGCAGAAGATAGGACCAGGTTGTGGAGGGGTTTAATGTGAAACATTAGATTTTTATATTTGATTCCAGAGATAATAGGGACTCGTTGTTGAGTAATAAAGTCCAACCAACTCTTTAGGAAAATTACTTTGGAAGCTGAATGGAAGAGAGTGAGAATGGAGTGAGATAGAAAGACCAATAGAAAGCTATTACAATAGTCAAGGAATGATGTGATGAAGACCTATGTAATACATAATAATGATGATGAAAATATTGCTATAGCTAGCATTTATAGTACTTTAATGCTTGTAGTATCTTACATATCCAACAGTCCTGGAAAGTGGGTTATTATTAACCAAGTTTTCTTCATTATGGTTGAGGAAATTGAGGCAAACAGAGATTAAGTGACTTGCCCAGAGTCACATAGCTAGTAAATGTCTAGGGTGGAATTTGAATTTGTCTTCCTGATTCTAAGTCTTTCGATAAGCCTATTCACTGTTTTGCCTAGTTACCCTGTAATTCTTGTACCAGTTGACAGGTCTTTGAGTGCAAAGAAGTGGATAAGACCCAATGACAGATTAAATATATGAATTGAATTCAAGGAGGGATTAAAAGAAAACACTGAGGTTGCAAGACTTTAGGACTGGGAAAATGATGGCACTTTTTACAGCAATAGGGATGTTCAAAAGAGAGTAAGATTGGTGGTAGGGCTGGAGAGACAATAATGAGTACTATTTTGAACATGATGAGTTTCAGATATCTGTAAGACACTGAGTTTGCTATGTCCAAAAGGAAACTGGTGAGAGGAATGAACTAGTGGGTTGTTTTTAAGTTTTTAAAATTAATATACTATTTTCCCCCAATTACAAGTTAAAACAATTTTAGAGCATTTTTAAAAAGTTTTGAGTTTCAAATTCTACCCCTCCCTCCTCTCCCCTCTCCCTGAGACAGTAAACAATCTCATATAGTTTATAATCATAAACTCATGTAAAACATTTACATATTAGTTGTTTTTGTCTAAGAATTTGAGAGTTTTTAACAAGCCAAATTTACAGTAGAAAGACTATGAATGTATTTTTGCATTAATAATAATTTTATTATGAAGTTTATTAGATTCTAAGATTTCAAATAGTAAAGTTATATCACTCTTCTTCAAATGTCATACAATACCTTGTACACAGAAGGTACTAGATGAATACTGACTTTTTAAAAATAGCTACCTATTCTGCTTCATTTTTCTAACTCAAATCTATAGTATTTATTATCTCTTTGTTTACTGAATTTTTTTGAATCTGTGAATTCATCAATGTAGGGAACAACAAGAGATGAAACTTTCTTCAAAAGAATGACAACAAGTTTTCTATAATTTTTTTTATTTTGAAGAGCTAGAGGACAGAGAGCTTCAGGAGCTAGGTCATGGACACCCAACTACTGCATATCAGAGAAAACACTAGCTGACATCAAAATTGATCTTCTATCCATTATACTGTAAAGCCTTTCCATGAACACTAACATGTATTCTAAGATAGAAAAACTATTTCCAGTTTGGAACACAATTTTATGTAACTAAAAAAAAATTCTACTGTAACAACCAAATATTCTTCACTGAAAAGAAAAATTTATATGAAATAAAAGTATATACTATATAATTCATATTCTTTGCTAAAACTAAATAAAATGTTTACTAATCTTTTAAAAATGTCTGACTCAGTTGTGTTATCTAAAATTATTTAAATTGTTTAATAAATAAAAAGGAATGAAGAGACTATTTGTACAGATAGAATAAAAAAGCCCATGGGATGCTACTCTGTTTTTACTTTTGGTTTGTTCTGTTTTCCTTAAAGATTAGTTGTTGTTTCATGGGTTAAGCCCTCTTGACATTTCAGTTATGAAACCAAAAGGAGCAAATAAATCCCTAATCTTGCTTTTGCATATACCCTCCACTCCTTTTAAAAACTTTCCCAGGTTGGAAAAAAGTCTCATTATTATTCACCAACACCAGACCAGACCAAATTCCTGACACTTTCTGGAGGTCTGCCTAGAAGGCATCAACACGACTATAGGGAGGTGGTATCATAACTGAGTAAGAGGGCTCTCTTAACATAGAATACAGTATTGTTATTCTTTCAGAACAATTTAATTGGAAGCTAGGAGTTTTAAAGAACTATAAACAAAACATGAACTATCCCCCCTTTAAAAATACCTTTCTGGAAATGTGGAGGGATGAGGGGGAAGTAAAAGGAGAATAGAGGTGTAGAAAGTTTAAACACAGAATTCCAGGATTTTTTCTAATTATAAAGAGTGAAAAATGAATATTCATTTCAAATTTAGAATATCAGAAAAATTAGAAGAAATTGACATAACCAGCAGCACCAGGAACAGAAATAAAAGAGTGATGTCAAAATCAAGGGAATGATCATCTTTGTGTGTCTAAGGTAGAGGAAAGAAGTAGGTCATAGGAATTTTCAGACTTTATAATTGTCTTCCCAACACTATAGAGACTAGTTTTCAAATGTCCTGTCTGAGGGACATTGAAGAATTCTCTGCAATAATATATGAGAAGAGAGATGTCTTTATCTCCTGTATAATCTCCTCACAAAAACCTCTATAGCTGTACTGGAAATAATAAGATTATAAAGCATAGATCTATTTAGTGAAAAGGCAAATCGTATAATTTAATTCAATTCTTTTATTTGTCTTCTATAGAATTTACCTGTACTATAAATAAGTGAATAATGGAGGAGTAATTAGCTCAAATTATGCCTGTGGAAAATTAAGTGTTAGGGGAGTACCTGTGGCCCATTTCAAGGACTATATAATGAATGAGAGATCTAGAGTAGCAAGGAAATGGGTCCTAAGGAGTATGTGTGTGTGTGTGAGGTGAAGAAGGAAGAGGGAAGAAGACTTTCAAGGAGGAGCTAAGATGGTGGCATAAAGCTAACATGCTCCTGGAGGTTTTCCCTACCAAAGATAAATTAAGTCTCTATTCTGACATTTAAGCTACAGATCCCACCAAGAAAAAGAGAAGATTCAAAGAAGTTTTCAGTGGTAGCCATCATGGATGATCTTCAGTGAAGGTCTGTCTCTTTGGGGGAAAGGGGGAAGTAAATCCAAGGCGACAAGAGAAAAAGAAAGAAAGCCAGTGGGGGTTTTTAGCAATCCAGGTCCCAACAGTTTGACAATAGCAGGGGTCCCAGCAACTAGATAGCAAGCCATCAAGAAGGACCCCAACCCCAAAGTCTGAACCCTGAGAACCCTAGGGTAAAAGACAGGACTGGGTCAGGAACAAACCACTGCTAAGTCAGAACCTGAAAATAAAGGAGGAAACAAACCTCTGCAAAGGCAGGGCCTGGAATGCATAGGCAACATCTTGGTCAATGATGAGCCAGGGATCTGATCCCATCTCCAGGAAAAAAAAAAAAGTTTATATTTATACTCCCTATACCCCAGGAGCAGAGCTAAAATAGCAAAGATAAACAAAAAACCTAAAAGAGCACTCACTATAAAAAACTATTTTACAGACAAAGATGATAACAATGCCATATCTGAAGAAGAAATCAGTGAAAAAAATCACTCAGGGGAAATATCAAAACAATCTATAAACTGGACTCAAATACAAAAGCTTATTAAAGAGCTTAAAAAAGAATTTAAAAAGCAAAGAGAGGAAGAAGAAAAATGGGGGAAAAAAGAAATGAGAGTCATGAAGGAAAATTATGAAAAATTGACCAGAGAATTCAACTCCTTTAAAAAGGAAACACAAAAGGTAATTGAAGAAAATAAAAGCCTAAAAATTGGAATTGAACAAATAGAAACCAATGGATCTACAAGACTATAAGATTTCATCAAACAAAATAAAAAGACTGAAAAATTGAAGAAAATGTAAAGAAAATGTAAAATGTTTTTAGGGAAAACAAATGATCTGGAAAATAGACAAATCATCAGATTACCATAAAGCCTAGATCAAAACAAAGAAACTGGAAAACATCATGTAGGAAATTATAAGGGAAAAGAACAAGAAAACAATATAACCATCGAAAAAATTCACAGAATCCCTCCAGAAAGATACCCCAAGAAAAAAACTCTAAGGGCTGTTTAGCCAAATTCCAGACCTCTCAAATAAAGGAGAGAATATTGCAAGCAGCAAAAAAAAAGAAAACAATTCAAATACAAAGAAACACAATCAGACTCACACAGGACCTTTCAGCCTCAACACTGAAGGATCAGAAGACCTGAAATACCATATATTGGTGAGCAAAGGACCTGGGATTACAACCCAGAATGTAGTACCCTGCAAAATTCATCATATACTGTCAGGGTCAACTGCCAAATACATGACTTAAGAGTTGCATAAAAAAGTAAATGGAAAGGGGAAGAAAAAAACAAAATAAAACAAATGTTGGTTAAGACCATCAAATTGCATACAACTCTAAAAGGGAAGATATAACACTTCTAATTCTTTAGAACTTTACTTCTCTTAGGAAAATTAAAGGGTCCATTATATTTAATGAGAATGGACCTAAAAGTTATGGGTATAGTTGGGTCTTGTCTCTCCAAGGTCCAAGATGACATCACTATGTTTGAAACAAAAAAATTCTGATGAAAAGCAAGGGTTTTAACTTTAATTTTTTTTAGGGTTTTTTTTTTTTTTTGCAAGGCAATGGGGTTAAGTGGCTTGCCCAAGGCCATACAAGCTAGGTAATTATTAAGTGTCTGAGGCTGCATTTGAACTCAGGTACTTCTGACTCCAGGGCCGGTGCTGTATCCACTACACCACCTAGCCACCCCAGGGGTATTAACTTTAAATTTAAGTGTCTCATTATCCTTTGACCCACTTTAATTCAGCTGTGCTGATGAAGTTTAGCACTTTGTCTAATGAGTGCATTATAACCTAGGTGGTCCTGAGTCAGTGTTTCTGTAATTTGCACTCATTTGCAAAGTTCTCAGGTGAGGCCTCCAAAGCCTCCCAGGATTTAGAGTCCTTTAAGATTCTTGCAGTTAATTGCATCAGGTTTTGAGTTAATCTCTGCTTCATTTAACAAGGAGTTAAGTACTCTGGGTGGGAAGTGAAGAAGAATAAAGTGTGAGAGAAAATGGGCCCTGGGGGAAGGGGCACAAATAATTCAAGAAAAGATTGGGCTCTGAATGATACTTTGACTCATGAGCAGGATTGTGTGTCCTTGGAGGGTACTTGAAAGGGAGTTAGGTAAAAATTAATTATAATTATAATTTGATGTAATTTGAGACAATGCAATTTATCAAGCAATCAATCTGTGATAATAATTTGATAACATTATGAGCTTATCAAGCAATCAAATAATCAAACTATGATTGATGCTTGTGAATAGGCACAAATATTTATAATTTTAGAGGGAAAGAAGGGAGAGTGTGAACACTGAGTAAATTCTATTCAATTTATTTGGCCCATAGAGAATGAGAAACATTCCCACTTGGGTTTTTAAATTTATCCTAAACTATGGGGAGGGGTACAGATATCTAGAGGAAGAAGGGACTGATAAAAGGGAAGGTGAAGATATAAGTGAAAATACCTTGAAAGTTAAATTTTAAAGAAAAGTCAAAGGGGAAAGGGAGTAAAATTTTGGTGAGGAGAAATAAGAGGAAAGGAAGGAAAAAATATAAATGGAGAAAGAGAGCATGAAGGGAATCACAGAATTAGTAATCTTAACTGTACATGTGAATGGGATGAACTGTCCCATAAAATGAAAGCAGATAGAAGAATGGATTAAAAGCCAGAATCCTACAATATGTTGTTTATTTGAAGCAGAAAGATATACACAGAGTAAAGGTAAAAGATTGGAGCAAAATATATTCATGAAATGAGTTACAGGATCTAATACTGAGCAAAGAGAACAGAAGAACAATGTGCACATTAACAACAATATTGTGAGATGATCAACCTTGATGGAAGCAGCTCCTCTCAGTATTTCAGAGAGCTACAGTAATCATATTAGACTGGCTATCCCCATCCAGAAGAAAAAAACCAAACCAAACCAAACCAAACCAAACCCAAATCAAACCCAACAAAAACAAAAACAAAAACAAACAAAACTCTTCAGAATCTGATGAACACTTTATGAAAGTTATCTCTAATGTATCTTTTCCCCCTAATTCTTCCTACCAAAAATAACATGTTTATCAAAACTATGAATGTACAATGCTAACCTGATTGTTTGCCACTGAGGGGAAGGGGTGGAAAGAAAGGATGGAAGGGAATTTGGTAACTTAAAAAAATACATGTGCAAATGAAAGGGAAAAAACAAAGGAAGATGGAAGCCAATACTACAGAGAGTCCAACTCTTTTACATTAAGATCCCCCTGTACAGTGGAGTCAGTAGTGGGAGTGGAAGAGATACTCTATGAAGACATATTCTTTTCCTCTCCTGCAATATGGTGTCACCTAAGGTAATGTTCTTTTTGTCTGATGTAGATTCAAACTCTGGTGAATGGTATGTCTCAAGGTTATTCTAAGGTTTTCATTTAGCTAAAATTAATGTGATCTGATTTCTTTTTTTTTATTTTTGGAAGGCAGTGGGGTAAAGGGAGTTGCCTAAGATCACACAGCTAAGTAAGCATTAAGTGTCTGAGGGCAGATTTGAGCTCAGGCCCTGCTGACTCCAAGATCAGTATTCTATCCACTATGCCACCTAGATGCCCCTATGATTTCTAATAGTAGCTGACATTTATAAAGCTCACGATGGAGTACAAAAATGCTTTTTATTCATTATCTCATTTATTAAGCTATGCATATATTTAAAAATTTTTTCAGTTCCAAAATTTCTCCCTCCTTTCCCTTTCCCATTGACCCTTTCCCTCACCCATTGGGAAAATTCATTATCTCATTTTATACTTATAACTGTATAATGTGGGTCCCATTTATAAATGGGGAAATGAAGATTCATAGAGCTCATGTGGTTTACCTATAATTACCATCAGTATGAGAAATAGGGTTCAGATTCTTCTCTTTTCTAAAATCAAGTCCAGCACTCTTTCTAACACCTTCCTGTTTTTTTCTAAATAAATGATCCCTATTCACTTTGCAGAAGTGACAGATTTTCCCTCATTTCCTTTTTCCCCTATTTTTTAATTTATTTAAGGCAATGGGGTGAAATGACTTGCCCAAGGTCACACAGCTAAGTAATTATTAAGTGTCTGAGCTCAGATTTGAACTCAGGTCCTCCTGACTCCAGGGCTGGTGCTCTATTCAAAGTGCCACCTAGCTGCTCCAATTTTCCCTCATTTTCAAAGAAGCCTATGTCATTAGGAAGGTGTCATGACATACACATGGATTGAATTTGAGAGCAGACGGTACACCAAAATGGATCAGAATGACTGGAGATGAAGTAATCAGTTAAGTGACTCACCCAATTAGTCAAGTATCTGAGGTCACATTTGAACTCAAGTCCTGACTTCAGGGTCAGTACTCTACCCACTGTGTCATTTAGCTGTCCCTTACTCTGCAGAAGTAATTACATAATGGGTTGCTAAGTACCAAATGGCTAAAATTTAATGATATGCCCATAGTACCATGGCTGCAAGAAAGTAATGATGTTTTCTTGATAATTACAAAGCAATTAAGGCAATTAGTGTGCTTCAATGAACAATGTTCTCCAGTATCCACACTGACTGGCAGGAATATTCAAAAGCCCAAGTATCAAAAAGACTTCTGAACCAGCCCCACCCCCAGCCCGCAACCTGAAAGTCATAGCCTATTGCTCTAATTTGCCAAGCAGGACTGACTGCTTTTGGCATCCAGTAACTTCATTACTAATCTTGGCAAAGAAAAATTCTTCAACAAAATAGTGGTAGCCTTTGGATTTCATTGTATAAGGAGAGTGATTGCTTTCTTTGAGCACTATGACATCTATTTTTTCATGCATAATGGAAAAGAAATGATTCCACAGTTCTTTGATTGTTGAGTAATATGAAGCTTCTAGACATTTTAATGGTTTTATTTCAGTTGCTAGAATGTGCAATAGCTCTGAAGTAAGAAGACCAGGTTCAGCTCCTGCTTCTAGCCTTTTGTGTGATCCCATTTAACTTCACTGCACCTCAGTTTCCTCCTTAATAAAATGAGAGGTTGGACTAAGTGGTTTTTGAAGTCAGTTCAAGCTACAATTCTATGATCCCATTTTATCTGGTAAGCAAGAAGGGAACTTAAACTATGGATAGTATTTCCATACTACTAGGTCATCATCCATTAAATGTGGTATCATCAGCACCTTCCTCCACCAATGTAACTCCACAACACAACTATGCTTTAGGTTTAATGAGTAAGCAGTAAATGAGTTAACATATATAGAGCACTTTGCAAACCTTAAACATGCTATGTTTGGCATTAAACTATTATTATTATGATATTATTATTATTATCATCAATTATTTTTGTTGTCATTGTTTTTGTCTTGTCTTCATCATTGTTGTTGTTCGACCTTCATTCTTGAAGAGGACCGATGACATCAGGAGGGTGATGTCTAAGGGCGTTTCCTGAGTTGTGAGTGACTTGCCTAGATCAGTGTCAGAGGTATAATATGCACTTAGGTCTTCCTTGATTTCAGACTCAGCACTTTATTCACTATTCATCAATGCTTCTACTAAAAATAATATGAGAGAAACATTTTAAAAATAAAATATTTTATAAATGTAAGTGAAGGGGGGAGTAGTCAATGTGGACTCAGACCTAAGAATTTGCTAGGAACTTTTGGTATTTATTCCTGAAAATGTTTGATGACTGGAATGGAAGGGCCCATTCTTTATATCAGAACATGCATAAGTAGTGTGTGCATGTTTATACCAAGAGATAAAGAAAAGTCTTATGAATACCGCTAAGGAGTCATAATAATTAGAATTCATATAGGGCTTTTAGGATTATAAAATACTTTAAAGATATTATCTATTTTTAACTGACTCCATACAAAAGTATTAACCCTTTAATCCAATTTCTCTTTTCCCATCTTGTGAATTAAGGAAGCTGTTCTCCTAGTAGAGTCCAGTGCCTCCCTACCAGAGCACTTTGTAACCTGGAACATATGACACTAATACTTTTTTTTTTATCTGGCCCTGTTGTGTGTATGCTTTCCTGTTCAAAGGAAAAAGAGAATTAGAGACAAAATGACCTTGAGAGCTTTGAAAGGTCAGAAGAGTCAGCAGTCATAGCTACCATAGGATGGGGAGCAACCTTATTGCTTGTCAAGTGGTGAATCTGCCTAGCAATTGAAGGACCTTATCTGGTAAGACAGGAATTTATTCACTGGTTAGGCCTCACTATGAATGACATAGGATCAGTGGGACAAAGACTTTGTAGTAGCCACTTCAAGTCTGAACCAATTCTTCACAAACTGAGGTGGTAGAGGGGAGAATATGACCATTTCAGGTAGATATATTTATATACTTCTCACTATAACCAAAAAAAACCTCTGTAAAAGCTAATTGAAGTTAACTGATATTGAGTTGAAATCATTGATTAAAAGGATAGTGCCATACTAATCAACGGTATTGTTAGTGTAGAAACATTAATTTATTCAGTGATTGATATTGGAAGGAAAGCACTGGATGGGGGTAATTGATAAACATTAATTTATTCAGTGATTGATATTGGAAGGGGGGTGAGTCAATAGTATTAGAATACTATTAGAATACCACAGTCCTCCAAGGCTATCCCTAGATTTTGAGTTTAAGTATGAGTTGGGAGAAGGATACATAGAGTTTATATGATATTTAGCACCTTTTTATTTTAGAAGGAATTTATAACAATAAAAATCAAGAGTCTGGCTAGGCCATGGGACCTTGCAGTTACTTTATCATACCTAATTTATATTAGAAATGAAAGGTTTTGAAGGGTTAGATGACCATTTCTGCCTGAAAGTACTTAGTAACCATTTCATTAGACATGTTTATTTTTGAGCTTCATATCCTCATATACATTGGATAGATACCTATGCTTGTAAGAGCAATTCCATTCACATTGGTGGCTTGGGGTATTTCTTTTGGTATTTTTTTTAAGTTCCTTAGCCTTTTAGTCTAATATCTTTGGACATCATGCTTCTTCCCTCTTCAGAAAAGATGCCACAAAATAGTAGTAGGAATGATTTCCCCCAAAGTTAATTGCCCATAGAAACACCCCACAGTATGTTTCTCTTCAGGCAATTTGGTGCTTATACCCTACCTCAAAATAATGCAAAATATCATAGATTTTTTTCTTAACTATGAGTTCAGTCCAACTTCCTGACATGTCTGAATTAGAAGAATGCTTTAGAGATGTGCAGATTTAATACTTTCAAGTGACTGCCAAAGTACACACAAACTCTTACATTTATTACTGACAATGTTGCTAAAATTGTTAGATCAGAACAACTTTCCTTAAGAGTTAATTATCATCTGCTATACTCAAATCAATTTTTGATGGAAATAGTTATCACTGCTAATTTCTTAAATCATAGACTAGTGTTCCAACCATTACTTATCATTTGCTCCTTTATATGTTTAGAATAGAAAAGCAATAAAACAATACAAATAAAACAATAATAATAAAAGTGATCAAAATAATTTCTTGCTTTACATATGTGGAATCATGTTCAAAATAAGTTAAATAACAGGTATTCATACTAAATGAATAAATAGGCTAAATTAATACTCTTAGATGCAATAGACTTTTTAAAATTAAATTCATTTTCATGATGTCAGAAAAGTCCTTGTAAGTTCTGTCTATGTTTGGCAAATTCTGTTAAATGTTACTGAGTGCATACTATTGTCTGTCAGCATTTTGAGAATCAGAATTAGAGAATATAAAAGGGATATATAATTTGACTCGGTGCTCTTCAGCAGTTTAATCAGCAGTTTACTAGATTAAGGAACAGATGATGTGTTTGCCAATTTTGACATACATCTAGGAAATGGAATATGTTGGTGTCAATCAATATTTATACCCCCTACCCCCCAATTCTGTCCCGGGGTCAAATATTTTCATATCAAATTTAAGAGATGTTAAGTTCCATACTTGGTTTAAAAAAAAATCAGGTTTACATAGACAGGATAGGGAAGGTATACAGCTAGATAAAAGTTCAAGTAGAAAAGATCTGGAAGTTTTAGATCAAAGTCAATAGTGAATCAGTGGTGAAATGGCTCTCAAAAGAGCTCATTTAATCATTGAGAATCATAGTTGACAAAATGAAATGACTTCTGCTGCTCCTTAGGACCTGACTGGAGAGCTAGAGAACTGTTTCTATTCTAGGTATGACATTTTAGAAAAGCTATTGTTAGATAAGTTGGAGAAAGTGGATAAGGATGGATTTGTCAGCCCTGAGCTCACAAACAGATTGTTTGAAGTAATTGTGGCTGTATATAAACTGAAGAAGAGGGAAAAAAAGAATCTAACAAAATTAACTAGCATAATAATTAAATTAAATATATATACATATATATACATATATATGTATATATATATATATATATACATATATATATGATCTTACCTAAGTAGGTAGTAGAGTGGCTAGAATGTTGCTGTCTAGAGTCAGGAAATTCTTTTTTTTTATTGATATTTTCTTTTTCAGTGAACAGTCAGGTTAACATTGTACATTCATATTTTTGATAAATATGTTTACAGATCGGTCATGTTTGGTATTAGGAATTAGGATTAAGGGAAAGAGATACATAAGAGCTAATTTTTATGTTGTTCATCAGATTGTGAAGGGGTTTTTGTTTGTCTGGTTTTGTGTTTTTTTGCTTTGTTTTGTTTTGTATTGTTTTTCTTCCTCTGGATGGGGATAGCATTGTCCATAGCTGGTCTAATATAGTTGTCCTTATTCTCTGAACTGCTGAGAGAAGCTGCTTCCATCAAGGTTAATCATCTCACAGTGCTGTTGTTAGTATGTACATTGTTCTCTTGGTTCTGCTGTCTTTGCTCAGCATCAGATCCTGTAACTCATTCCATGCTTTTCTAGAGTCTGACCATTTATGGTTTCTTATAGAACAATGATATTCCATAGTATTCGTGTACCATAATTTGTTTAGCCATTTCTCAATTGATGGGCATTCCCTCAATTTCCAATTTGTTGCCACTACAAAAAAGAGGGAATGAACAGTTTTATTGCTCTTTGGGCATAGTTCCATAATGCTCTCCAGAATGGTTGGGTCCATTCACAACTCCAACAACAATGCATCAATGTCCCAATCCTCCCAAAACCTCTCCAACATTGATCATTTTTCCTTTTTGTCATCTTGGTCCATCTGACAGGTGTGAGGTGATTTTTTAATTTGCATTTCTCTAATCAATAATGATTTTTTTCATATGATTATATATAGCTTTAATTTCTTCATTTGAAAACTGTTCATATCCTTTCGCCATTTATTAATTGGGGAAGAACTTATGACCTTATAAATTTGATGAAATTCACTATTTATTTTAAAAATGAGAACTTAAAAGAACTCCTGTTGTGAAGATTGTTTCCCAGCTTTCTGCTTTTCTTCTAATTTTGGTAGTATTAGTGCAAAAACTTTTTAATTTAATATAGTCAAAATCATTCATTTTGCATTTTATAATGTATTCTAACTCTTTTTTGGTCAAAAATTTATCCTCTTTCCATAGATCTGATAGATAGAGCATTTCTTGGTCTATTAATTTATCTATGATGTCACCCTTTATGTCTAAATCCTATACCAATTTTGATCTTATTTTGGTATAGGGTGTGAGATATGGGTCTATGTCTAGTTTTTGCCATACTATTTTCCAATTTTCCCAATAAGTTTTGTCAAATAGTGACTCTTATCCCAGAAGCTGATGTCTTGTCAAACAGTAGTTTGCAGTAGTTATTTATTTCATTTTCTTTTGAACCTATCCCAATCCACTGCTCCATTACTCTTATTTCTTAACCAGTACCAGGCAGTTTTGATAACTGTTGTTTTATAGTGTAGTTTTAGCTCTGGTAGAGCTAGGCCACCTTCCTTTACATTTATTTTCATCAGTTCCCTTGGTATCCTTGACCTTTTGTTACTCCAGATGAATTTTGTTACTATTTTTTCTTGCTTAGTAAAATAGTGATTTGGTAGTTTGATTTGTATGGAACTGAATAAAGTAATTTAATTTGGGTAGAATTGTCATTTTGATTATATTAGCTTGACCTAACCATAAGCATTTAACGTTTTTCCAATTATTTAGATCTGACTTTATTTGGGTGAGAAGTGCTTTATAATTGTGTTCATATCTGGGGTTGTCTTGGATAGAATCAGAAAATTCAAACCTAAGTTCAAATCTGGCCCCAAACACCAATTTACTGTGTGAACCTGGGTGAGTCATTTAATTACTATTTATCTCAGCGTCTTCAACTATAAAATGGATTAATAATAACAGCACCTAACTCTCAAGGTTGTTGTGAGAGGAATGAGATATTTGTAAAGCCCATAATATTTTGCATGACACATAAGAGACACTAAATAAATGCCTTTTCCCTTCCTCTCCTTCATTTTTAGATTTCTTCTAGAACACAAGATGGGGTTTCTGGAGACACATGGACAAGAATTATACAGGATGAGAAGGAATAGATGGGTTGAGATCTATTTTTGTTGAGTGGGCAGCCACAGTGTTAGATCAGAGATCCATCTAATTATTGTAGTATGAGCTACATAGGTCATACTATTTTCCTTCCTTCCATTTCTATGGAAGCTGAATTGTCTATGGAGTTCAGTCTATTAAATGTTCTAAATTACTTTATCTTAAAAAAATCTCAAAGGGATCAGTGGTCTTTAGCAAAATTCACCTGTAGTGTAAATTAGAGATTTGACCTTTAATAGCTATGCCACAGAATTCTGAACTGTGTTTTTAAACAGTACATTGTCTAACAGCTATCTAAAGACAACGTTTTAAGTGGCCCAGAAGAAAGAAAAGAACCCAAAAAGTCTTCTCCCCCTCCCCACTATTCTACTCAGTCTTCAATATAGATAGAGAAAAAGTAAAGGAAAAAGAATAACTAGGAAGAGGGGGTTTTTTTGCATCCATTGTGAAATTAAGAGTTGGCTCCATTTTACCAATAGAAGACTATGAATCCCTGTATCCTCCAACAACAATATGGCCAATAACCCATGATGATCCACTCCCAAGTTTCTCAGTATATTCAACTGGTTTGATTGTGGTTCACACAATTCATTTCCCACCTAACACACCCTTCTGCTCAAAAGAAATATTTTTGTTTTATTTATTCATTTATTCATTCATTCCATTGTTTGTTTATTCATTCATTCATTTGTTTATTTGTTCATTTATTCATCTACTTGTTTGTTTGTTTATTGATTGATTTGTTTATTTTTATTTTCAGAAATAAAAGAGTGGGACTGCAGACTAGTTTGAAACCCATCAAGTACCACAAGAGTAATGAAAAAATTTTCAAGAGAGGATTTTTTTTAATCCATGAATAAACTGAGTATGTCAACATTTTCACAGTTATTTAAATTATCTCCACATCAACGCAATATATGATATG
The DNA here is from genome assembly GCF_037893015.1 of Macrotis lagotis. Classification (NCBI taxonomy): domain Eukaryota; kingdom Metazoa; phylum Chordata; class Mammalia; order Peramelemorphia; family Peramelidae; genus Macrotis; species Macrotis lagotis. Next base: position 720,125,929 of record NC_133658.1, read on the forward strand.
CCACTGTGTTGATCACCATGCCTCATTATTAATGAAAATATGCCATAAATTTATCTCATCACAATATTTTTAAAAGGAGCAAAGAAAAGAGCTAACCAGCAGAAAATACCCTTGGTTTTAAACTATTGAAAAGAATATTGGTGAAGTTTTGAAAATATTCCTTCAAAATGGACTTTAGTTATAAGAGCCAGAAAATTCCATTAAGCTGTTTTCTTTAGAAGACCAGGCAATGTGGAATCTATAATGTGTCACTGACACTTTGCAGATAATGTTATTGAATTATCATCCACTGAATGTGCTGCAGAATTACTGTTTGGGTAATTTTTCAACATGCCTATTAGTGGTATGGTTGAGAAAGCTATAAATGACTCTCTTAGAAGACAACAAACAGATGAGAATGCAGAAAAGGGGTTACTTGTACTTTTAATTTCACTGGTATAGAACAATTCCTGTATAAAGAAACTCTATCTGTCAATGATTATTTGTACCTCTCTACAGTTTATAATCTTAGAAAATTGTTCAGAATATTGATAACATAGGTTTAATGATTTAAACAGAGTCACATAGTATATGTCAAAAGAAGGACTTGAACACAAGTCCTTCCAGCTTTGAGGCTATCTCTTTCCTTGATGCTGAATGCAAAGTCAAGTTTCATTTTTATTTATTTATTTATTTATTTGGATTACTGAATAATTTTATTCTGCACATAGAAGCCACTAAGGGTTTGGCCTGTGGTTTGTTGGGGCTATATCACAGGTATATGGCTCTGCACATCTATACTTGGGGTGGGGGTGAGAACAGATCATTCTAGTCTAGTCACAAGATGATAAGGTCTTCCAAAAAAGGACCAAATGATCAGGTACAGTCTCTGATAAGACAGTTCTAATGAAGCAGTGAGAACAACACAGAAAGGTGGAAGAGAGAGGGGTAGTGTTAAGTGGCAGAGGCCCCCATCTCCAAAACAAAATTGGTCTACTACTTGGTGCTGCCCATTATTTGGACAAGGACTTCTACAGAGGTGACTGGCACCCACAAGCTTTGAGGCTTCATGACCATGAAGCTTACTTGGCCTGAGAATTTCTGAAGTTCCTTCCAACAAATTTAGGTTTGCTGTCCAGCTCTTCCTCAATTCTGAGAAGTTGGTTCTACTTAGCCAAATGCCCAGATCGGCAGGGTACCCCAGTCTTGATCTGTACAGTGTAGAGACCCACCACCAGGTCTGTGATGAAGCTATCTTCAGTCTCTCCAGAATGATGGGAAACCATTACTCCCCATCCATTGGGTTGGGCCAGCTCTCATACCTGGAGAGATTCAGTCATGGAACCAATCTGGTTCACCTTGAGCAGGAGGCAGTTGCATGCTTTCTTACTCACAGCCTTTTCCCCTACCACCTGGATGCCTGCAGTTTCAGTAAAATTCTTCCAAGCTTCCCAATCATCTTGATCAAAGGAATCTTCAATACATAGCCCTGGAGAGTCTGTGATAAAACTCTTGTAGAGGTCCTCAAGCTCCACAGGTGAGATGTATCTTTTGGGATCATCAGGAGACTTGAAAGTCTAAGTCATATTCCCCAGACTGGAAGAATTCAGAGGCAACAACATGCCAATTCCAACCTTTTCAGTATAGCAAATCTTGCCAATCTCTTCCTTCAGCAGTTCCAGAGCTTTTATGTTCTCCAGTATGTTAGGAGCAAAGCCACCTTCTTCTCTTACATTGGTGGCATCATGTCCATATTTCTTCTTAGTTGCATTCTTCAGGTTATGGTAGACCTCAGGTTCAATGTATATGGCCTACTTAAAGTTTGCTGCTCCAAAAGGGAGGATCATGAACTCCTTCATTGCTAGCTTGTTACCAGCATGGGAGCCACCACTGATCACATTGAAACCTGGAACTGGCAGGATGTCTTCTTCATTGCTTGCAAGGTCAGCAATATGGCAGAACAAGGAGACACCTTTCTCAAGCCCCAGCCTTACAAACAGTCAGAGATACTCCCAATATGGCATTTGCTCCAAATTTAGATCAGAGCTATCCATCTCCATCATCAATTTGTCAATCTTCTCCAGCTCCACAACATTCAGTTTCTTGCTAATCAGGGTCGGGGCAATAATTTTATTGATGTGCTCAATGGCTTTTGAGACACCTTTCCCCATATAGGAGGTTTTATCATTGTCTGGGAGCTCCAGGGCTTCATGGATGCCAGTTGAAGCTCCACTGGGCACAACAGCTCAGAAGAGACCTTTGAAAGTGCAGAAATCAACTTGAATAGAGGGGTTTCCATGAGAGTCAAAGATCTCTCTGTTGCACAGACCTTTAAATTCGACATGCTGAATTTCTGGAAGGAGATTGCTTCTCTGACTTCAGAGAACAGAGGTAGAGGGCCAAAGCCAAGTTTTAATACAATAAAGGGTCAACCATTGTTTCACAGAATTCTTTCTTCAAATATTGAGACTTATCAAGTCTTTCACTGAAATTAATGCATATCTTGGGACTTGAAAAGACTATTATGATATTGACTATAAAATGGCCCAATAATTAGTTCTCATCAAAAGTCAATTTATTAGAAACTTTCTTTTTTTTTTTTTTTTTGCAAGTCAGTGGGGTTAAGTGGCTTGCCCAAGGCCACACAGCTAGGTAATTATTAAGTGTCTGAACCTGAATTTGAACTCACTTACTCCTGACTCCAGGCCACCTAGTGGCCCCTCATTGGAAACTTTCTAATGCAAATGAAGTGATTTTTTTGTATAACTTTTTCCTTTTCTCCTGAAATTTCCTCCTTCAGCCCTCAGCACCCTGCATCTAATACTGTGTCTACCTTAGATCCTTACATAATTTGTACCTTATCTGATTGTCACTTTACAAATGATCTTATGGACTATTTTTCCCATCCAAGCATCCTGTTAGCATGTTAGAGGACCTTGGTTCAAATTGTAGTTTTGCCCTTTTTCTATTTTCTCAATAGCCTCATCTGTTAAATAAGAACTCTGGACTAGATTTAGGGTCACTTCTAACTAGAAATTTTTGATCCAATGATCCCCATCTCTATCCCTTTCCACAGACATCTGTTCAGTGAGCAAAATTTGCCCATTCTTTCTCTTCAGTGTCTCTCATATCAACTTCCCTTTCCCAAATCTAATGATGCTTCTATTCAAATGATTTTTTACCTGGTGATCAGGACTTAGCTTGTTAGCACCTGGTAGCTACTATATTTTATCTGGCTACACCATCCTTCCACAATCTAGCTGTACATGGGGAAAGCCTCAGCCACTTTTTCTTTCTTCTTCTCTTCCTTCACCCCCATTGCCCTTCAATCCCCTAAAGACAGTACACTGCCGTCTTATATGATTTTTAAAGGGAGTTATTGCAAGATATTTGATAGAGAGAAAAAAATTAAATGAGAGAGAGAGAAAGAGAAAGACAAGGATAGAGACAGAAAGAGAAATAGAGAGAGAGAGAGAAGGAAAAGTAGAGAATAAAGGAAAGAGAAGGAGGGGAGAAAAAGAGATGAAAAAGAACAGAGAAATAGAGGAGAAAAGAAAAGAAGGGGAGAGAGAGAGAGAGAGAGAGAGAGAGAGAGAGAGAGAGAGAGAGAGAAAACAAACATTTGTGAACATTTGTTAAGTGTTTATTATGTGGGGGCAGCTAGGTGGTGGTGCAATAGATAGAGCACTGGAGTCAGAGGACCTGAGTTTAAATATGAGCTCAGACATTTAATAATTACCTAGCTGTATGACCTTGGGCAAGTCACTTAATCTTGCCTTGCAAAAAAGCAAAAGAAAAAGTGTTTATTATCTGCTAAGCATTGTGTTAAGTGATGGTGATATAATTAATAACAGCAAAATAGTCTCTGTCCTCAAAGAACTTATATTCTAAGGAAAAATACAAAATGACTAGCAGTGCCTAGAATTTTATACAGATGAAAGATGTGAAGGTTACATATTGCAAAGTTTCATATGCATTAATCCTAATCTAGTCAATAAAATGAGGAACTAGTCCCACTCCTGTTACATCCTCTTCCTGATCTCCTTTTTAGCACTCTTGTGGCTATGAATTTGTGGGAAGACTGTGGTAGCTGAGTCTTCCTTATTCCATTTCCTCAGTCTTACGTTAAGGGACTAGTATTTTAGAATATGAGTCAGATTCTTCTCGCTTACTGATCCTTCTGACTCTGTTGCTGGTACTCTATTCACTGTACTTCTCAACTAAATTCAAATCTGACATCAGATACTTATTAATTGTGTGACTTTGGGCAAGACACTTAACCTTGATTGCCTCACATCCAGGGCCATCTCTACTAATTCTGATCCATATCTGGCCACTGGACCCAGTTGGTTCCAGAATAGAAAGTGAGGCTGGTGACTTGGCACAGAATTCCCTTCATTCAAATCCAATTCATGTGCATATCATGGCATAACCTCCCTGATGTCCTTATTTGAAAATGAAGGACAAGTATCTTGCTTACAGATTTTATTTATTTGAAAAATAATTTTGATTGACATCTTTTGTTTTTTATCATCTAATTTTCCCAATATATTCCTCCCCCCTTTCTCTCTCTCTCTCAGTGAGACATCTTTTACAGCAAAGAATTTTTAAAAAGGAAGGAAAAGTAAGTGGAACCAAATAATTCACTGACAGTTCTTGCTTCATGTAAATTCACATTACAAAATTCAACAACCTGTGTGGCAGAACCCATTCTGGTTAGCTCTGCTCTGCTTCCTGGTAGGTGGCAAGGTCCTCATGGTGGCAGGGAACCAGTCTTGGTGCAGCCCCAAGCTAAGGGTCCTCCACTCAGGCACTGAAACTGCTCTGCCTATGAGGATGGGGTGGAATACCTGACACTGAAACTTCTGGGATTGTGGGATTGTAGAACCCCAAAGGAGGCAGGGAGAGGGAAGTCTATAGATTGTTGCACTCACTATAATCAAGAATTGTCTGTATTGAAAAATTCTGATAATATGTACAGTGTTTGACATTCATATCACAATATTCAACATCAATTAACCCTGACCACAAAAAGAATTGACAATTGAGGGGTTTCCCATCAATTAGGGAATGGTTGTATAAGTTATGGTATATGAATGTTATAGAGTACTATTGCTCTATAAGAAACCCTGAATAGTCAGACTTTAGAGAAAGAAATACATGAACTGATGCTGAGTGAGGGGAGCAGAACCAAGAAATCATTGTACACATTAGCAACTTTGTGAGTTGATCAATTATAATGGATTCAGCTTCTTTCAGAAGTTCAGAGAACAAGGACAACCCTGGGAGATCTGCTATGGACAATGCCATTCACATCCAGAGGGAAAAAACAAAACAAAACAAAACTACAGGGTCTGAATGTAAATTATGTTCACTTTTTTAATGTTTTTCCTTCCTATCTCATGCTTTGCTTTTCTTTCCCTTAGTATTAATTCCTCTTATACAAAATGACTAATACATAAATATGTTTAACAAAAATGCACATGTACAACTTTTACAAGGCTGTTCGCTGCCAAGGTGGGGGGGGGGGGAGAAGGTAGGGTAGTAGAAAAAAGTATAACTTATAAAAATGCAAATAGATGAATGTTGAAAAACTACCAAAGCATGTAATTGGTAAAACAAAATAGAATAGAATATATTTTGGTTTCCAAAAAAAATAAAGCCCTGACTATAGTGATAAAGTTGGGTAGATGTCTTCCAATCTATACTTGAGGATTAAGCTTGGTCATTACAGCAGTTTCAGTTGTTTTTAGCTGATATTGTTCTTTCCAATTACATTGTTTTAGTGGATACTTTGCTTCTCTACTTCTGCTAATTTCATTTTGCATCAGTTCATATAAGTCCCCTCATGCACCATCATATTCATACTTTCATCATTTTGTTATTTCTTAAAAGTCCATTATACTTCATCAGATTCATTTACAACAGTTCTTTAGCCATATCCAAATCAAGATACATCTACTTACCTTATCAGTTTAGCTCTAAAGATTTTGTAATAATTCCTCCAGCACTCATCTTCAATTTATCTTTCAGGTAAAAAACACTTCCTTACATGAACCCCAAAGTTAACTTTCTGAATTTCCAGCCTGGTTTGTCTCACCTTTCTTTTGTAGAACTGCATTTTTTTTGCCCCTGCAAATTCACTTTGTCTCACCTGCTTGGCTGGTGAACCTGAAGCTAATTCCATTAACCAGATCTTACTAGCTGTCTTGGGTCTTCACTCATATAATATAAAGGAACCAGGATAGTACATACTGAGAAGCATTATTAAATAGTACATAGATTTGGATTCAGGCACAGAGATGTGCCTCAAACAGTCACCTAATCTTGCAATGCCTGAGGCATCTTTCTAAGATTAGCATTTGCCAATCTGTATTGAGAAAGATTTTTCTCAACATGAGTTACTATCAACAATGAAATCATAGGTCATGACCAAAAAAAAAATAGAGATTAGATCCCATGACCCATCCCAGTGAATCGTTTTGATCCTTGATCCCTTCATGCTACTCTCAAGATTGTCTCTCCTCTTGGCAAATCTCTCATTTGAATGCGTATGCCTGCTTCTATACTTATTGGGTGAGTTGATTTGGTAGACACTCCATAGAATCCTTAAATTTTTATGGCTATCTCTATTTCTCTATTTGTCTGTCTATCTGATTGGCTGTCTGACTATCTATATGCACTCATATCTATATCTATATCTATATCTAAATCTATATATATATTATATATGTGTGTGTATGTGGACATGCATTTTCCCTGGTTCTTTATCACTGATGCCAAAGTATCTACCCTTAATGTCAATATGAAATGTTATGGAACAGTCATGGACCCCTGCCCTGGAGGATCTTCTTATAGATTGTTTCTGGAAGTGAGAACATACAACAAAAATGACATTCACTTTCCATCCCAAATAACTGGTCAAGATTATGCTATCACAAATCTATTAACCAATTTCTATTGTCTCTAGTCTTCTTTTGTATCTATACTACACACCACTGTCATTTTTTTTCTCCTTACACTCAGTTCCTATTATATCACTTCTTCAATGTCTATTCATTCATTTTTTTTAGTTTTTTTTTTTTTTTGCGAGGCAATGGGGTTAAGTGGCTTGCCCAAGGCCACACAACTAGGTAATTATTAAATGTCTGAGGTTGGATTTGAACTCAGGTACTCCTGACTCCAGGGCCAGTGCTGTATCCACTGTGCCACCTAGCTGCCCCTATTCATTCTATACTAAATAAAACAATATAAAACAACAACAACAGCAAAACTAAACAAAACAAAATAAAGAAACAAAAAGACTACTTGGTCTGAAATGTGTGGCTCCCTGCAAGGATTCAAGCTGGTTTTCTTTCTTTATATTCAATGAGACAAACTGGACCCACATACCATTACCTAAATGTCCTGAACTTTCCTTCTTCTAATTCTTTATTTGTCTCTTTCCTCTAGATTGAATGTACTTCTATACTCAAATACTAGTCATCCTTCAAGTTCCAGCTGATATTTCTTTTTTGCTAAAACAACAAGATTCCCTCAGGGAGATAGTACATGAAATGAACAAAGTGGTGGAAACCACTGCAACAACTTTGACCACTGAATCTACCCAGAACTTGGTATATATAGTCAAGGAGCCAGAGACCAAGACACCAGAAAACTGTTAGTTTCCCCAGATCACTGGTCCTATCTCAATCCCAACTCTCAAAGCCATCATGGGTATGGTAAAATTTTGGGGGATAAGTGATCACTATTCCTACTACTGCCTATATCAATAGTCAAATAAGTCTAAAATCCATAGGAATAACAATGCTTCCAGACTACCGCCCTTTCAGAACTATTATAGGGGGAGTTAATAAATCCTACAGAGATGTGATTTTTTTTCAGCTATTTCTCCAATATTGTGAACCCTATATCCTCAGCAGCCTCTGAAACTAAATAAAGTTCCTTCAACCAAAGTCTTTTTCAACAACAGAAATAGATATGATTTTATAATGAAAATACCACAGCCATTATAGGTGTGTATACTTATGCATACATACCCTGGCAAAAATAATATATGACCATGATTTTTTTTCAGTAATTCATGGAGATGAAAACCTTTGAAATGTTTTATTTCTTTGGAGTTATTCATAAAGTCAGTTTTAAAATCACTGTCCTACAAGTCATAATTTTTATGTTCATAGGAACTTGTTTTACTGATGACTGAATGAAACCTCTATAATGTGGCTCAGCATTGCCTAAATTTCTGTGTGGGTAGGGTAGAGATAATGGCTCAGGGTGGGGGGGGGAGGTAAGAGATAGAAATTTGAAAGGAGAATTCAAATTCAAAGCCAGTGATAAGTCTTCTAGGCATGGAAATAGATGCAGGACAAAACTAGGACTATAAATAGACATCTTGAACTTCTGCAATCACTAACTAACTTATGGCAGTAGCTAACAGTAAGTATATTAAAATTTCTCTTTTATGTATATATTTTAAAATTGGATTCAGTTCAAATTTGTAGACATTAAATCACAAATAATCAAACTATTGAAGTATACTATAGAGCTATGTGATAGCTAGATGACACAAATGCATAGAGTGCTCGACCTAAAATCAGAAAGACTCACCTTCCTAAGTTCAGAACTGGCCTCTAACACTTACTATGTTCCCCTGAGCAACTCACTTGACCTTGTTTGTCTCAGTTTTCTCATCTATAAAATAAGCTAAGAAAGGAAATGGCAAGGCCAGAGTATCTTTCCCAAGATAATCCCAAATAAATCATGAAGAGTCAGACATAAGTGAAACAACTGAACCATAGCAATAGCAGTTTAGTATACTATATAGAATTTGAATAGCAATTTGAAGTAAACTCATTTTCAAGTTCTAAAGTATTTTGTAACTCAAGTCACATTTTCTTCAAAATAAAATATTCAGCCAATGCAATTCCCTATACAGTCTTTGAATACTGCCAGTTTTCCTGAAAGCTCTTCAAAATGTTTTGCATTCTCTGGAATGTCTTTTCCTTCCAACTTGATTATTAAGGTAGTAAAAACATTTTAAATCATGTGCCAAGAAGACTAAATATGATCCAGCAATCAGGGAGGAGTTATTACCATAGCAAGAAAAATACCCCTCCCTCCCTCCATCCTTCAAAAAACACAGAGCAAACTGATCACTCACAAAAATGAATTCAATCTAAAAATTCTCCATGGAATCAGAATAAGTCTAAAATAAATCATGATGAAGGTTTATATCATAACTTTATTTTTCTAATTATTTAATTTAAAATAGAAATTGGTGTTTAAATGACCCTCTGAGAGAAATGTTCATTCAACTTTATGTGTGAGCCATTATGTTAGGTATTGTGAAGTAACTCTGAAGGATTTTCATGTTCTCCATGAGCCTTGCTGGTGAGAAAGGATGAATATCTATGAAACAATTAGAACAATTCAGTACTATATAATTTGATATTGACTATATAGGCAATAAAATTTTAGAAAAGTAAAAGTGATAACTGTGGGTTCCTATAGTCATGGAAGGTTTCATGGACAGGGCAGAATTTGAGATAGTACTGAAATAGGATTTACATAATCAGAGAAATGGAAAAGATACAGTTGGATATGTGGATAGCTTTCAGAAAAGCATGGGGTTAGAAAGGAGGATGAGATGTGGAAAACAGGTGAGAGGAGCAATAATAAAATTGAACAATTAGAAAAGGAACTAGATTTTGGAGAGCCTTGAACAAAAACTGTTCCTATGTAGAAGAATATTTCAAGAATCAAAGGAAAGACTTGGAGACCAGAAAGAAGACTCTCCTCCCTAAAGCAAAATCACTTGGAGTGATAATGAACCAGAGAGATCTTACTGAAAATAATTGCCTCAAAGTCCTGATTCTGTATGTATTACTTTAACATATTGATACAGGGCTTTATTCTTCAATGAGTGTCCTCTATATTCAAGACTTCAGATATTGGACAGCATGACTTATAACAGAAAACCTCCCCTGGTATACACACACATTACTGAGGTACACAAATTCAACACAAGGGAAATTCTACCTAGGAAAACTAGACTCTTATAACCACATTTTCTCACCATAATGAGCCAAGTGGCTCTCTTTTTTATGAATGAATAATGGAGAAATAAGTAAGCACTTAATAGATGCTTCCTGGAAATAGTATTACCCTCAAGGAGTTAATATTTCAATAGGAGAGCTCACAATATACTTAGGGAAGTTATGACAAAGAGCAGTATTTTGATCCAAGAAATCACAGGGATAGTAATTGAAGTCAATGGGCAACTGATGGACAAATTCATTACAGGAATGATAATGTTGATTTGATTACTATTCTTAATTATAGAGCTGTAAAATTGAAAAGTGAAGCATATTTGGAAGTAGCACTGGGGAGAATCACTGATGGTTTTAGGTCAGGATTAGGATGGGGAATATTTCCAAAATCAGAAGACTATGTCTCAGAGCAAGTGACTATTGAAAGCTATGAGTATAAAGCAAGATAGTATTAAAACAATCAGGGAGCAGCATATTAGATGAGGTTGAGATCTGGTAAATGTTCAGAAGTCCTGACCTCCCACACTGGTCCAGGATTCTCCTTTTGCTTTGTTTTTATCCTTGACCTGTGGAAAACTTTACAATAAGAGAAATACTGATCTAATATTTGAGTCTTTCAAATATAGCTACTGTAATTTGCATGTACTTAGTTCAGCTGCCATAGGTACAAAACTCAGGGGAGAAAATCTTTAAAGCTGAAAAATCTGAATTGTATATTGTTCTTATGTCCATGGAACAAAGAATGTCAATTTTCCCTTCCCCAGCAGGGATTAGAAGTTCCTTGGAGGATGGTAGCTCTTTGTGAAAATTTGCTTAGAAGTCTGAGTTTAAACTTTTGGCAGGGATAATTCAATTAAAAGCAACAAATACAACTAAAAAATTTCAATCAGTCACATGTCAGTATGGTATATACCATTGTACTTCCTAGCAACAATTGAATGAAAAAGGCATGTGTCTGCATGTTTGCATAAAAGCATGAATTTAAAATTTCCTATAAACTGTAACTAAGAAATTTATGAATATTGACAACCACATACTTCTAATTCCAGAAGATGTGATACTAAGGATAATATCTTTAGAGGAGAGCAAAGTGACTGAATATGAAATAAAAAACTGAAATGTGTTCTATTTTTTGAATGACTCCTCTCCCACTTTTTACTCCACCCCATTTACCCCAAGTTAGATCTTGCTTAACTGTAAATTTCATTTCTATTATACATATGAGATGCTTGCTGACATGCATTCTTTCTACATGATCTAGTGAATCAAATAGCTGGAATGTTGAGTAAAACCCAAAAGGATATTTGATCTGCTACCTTTGGAGCAAGTGGAGAATACACTGGATGCATAGATGCCAACTACAGAGATGAAGAAGGCAAATATTTGAGAAAAAGATTTGAAAGCTATATAGAATTAACCATTATAAGTGAAAGGATCTAGGGATTTTTCCTATGAATACTGCAATAAGGACAACTCCATGACTGTCAGAGAATTTGGCTATGGAACAATGATGTCCATAGTCCAAGATATCCATCATTTCAACCTGGTGTGAATAAAGTGAAAATGACACCATATAGAACCAAGTGATTATTACAAATGAAGTAAATACTCAAGTCTCCCCAAAATGGTTATTCCCTGAGAGTTGATGATGCCAATAGCTTTATAAATTGCTTGTTACACATAGCGCTTCTTGTATCATCAAATGACTGAGCTTCTGGCATAAAATAATAGGAGGGGTAAGAGAGAGGGAAAGGAAAGGAGAGGAGGAGGGAAAGGAAAGGAAAGAATGAGAGGGGGAAGGGAGAGCAGGAGAAGAAAGGGGGCAGGGAAGAGGGGAAAGGGGAAAAGAGAAAGAGAAAAAGGGAGAGAGAGAAAGAGAGAAAAACTCTTTAAAGTCTTCCACTTTATTCCCTCTCCCATCTAATTTTCTATTCTTGCTTCCTTGATAGCCTAATATTATTTCTTTCCCTACACAATTCTATTAATCCTATTCATTTAATTAACCTGGCCTGATACCTATAGATATATTACATTCCACTTCCCAACTTCATGTCTGCAAGAATCTTACCTTTATCTAATCACTATACCTTCTTTGGTCAAGTTATAATTCCTTCCAAAACCAACACTTACCTGCTGCTCAATTCAATTCAACAAACATTTATTTAAAAACCTTTGGTGTACAAGGTGCTGTGCAATGCCCTGAGAATATAAAGGCAGAATTAAAATTTCCTCAGCATTCAGGAGCTTTTTTTTTGGGGGGGGGGGGATACATTATCCAGTGTATTATTAGTCAGCTCTTTTTCATGGGATAAAGTTTTTGCAGGGGTAATTGGAGTACTTGTAATATTCTCCCTCCTTCCTTTATTCTCTGAGAATTGTTCCTTCAAATCACAATTCATGACTCAATTACTATTTAAGGACTTTCCTAATCCATCCCTTCAAAAAACAACCACAACAAAAACCTGGCAGAATTCTCTACACCTTTAAAAAAAATTTTTAATAATTTTTCTTTACTTTTCTGTAAATATAGGATGAAAACTCTAGAACTTGAAGGGACCTCAAAGACAATCTGGTTCAAACCCTAATTTTACAGATAAGAAACCCATTAAAGTTAAATTGAGCTATAGGGGGTTATTAGCTTTAGGAAGATGGCTGTGAACTTGGCCTAAGTGGATGCAATAATTAACTAAAGGGTACTTAATGTGATCTTCAAAGATGTAAGTTCATATAAAATTAATTAACAATATCATTTTATAGTGGCAGTATAAAGGACCAGGACTATCCAAGTGGGGTTGGGGTTTGATATTACCTCTAACACTTAGGAAAAAAAGAAAGAACAGTAAGTTGTGGGTAAGAACAGGCTTGAATATATGAAAAAAATCATCTCTTCCACAATGACACTCCCTGGAGCTGGGTGATATAATTAGAATTATTGTTGCTGAGCTAATTGTCTAGGAAGGAGGGAGAGATAGTCAACTAGGTGTGGTCTTTTCCTGAAGGAATGGGAAGTTGTAGAGTCTAATCTAAGCAAAAGGATTATGACTAATCCCTCTGGACACAGTTACCATCTTTCCTTGAGTAATAGCTAATTGATGTCCCTGAATTCCTGTAATTGTAGTACAATAAAACTACATAATTCCTCACCTCCCAGTTCTACTGATGTTTCCTAACAATTAAGTTATCTAATTTTTGCTCTTCAAGTTATCTGTGGTTCTTTGAGAGAGAGAGAGAGAGAGAGAGAGAGAGAGAGAGAGAGAGAGAGATCTAATTAGAAGAGACTCCCAGGGAGCAGCCTTCATGTTTGTGTTCCATGGAGGAAGTAGCCAATGAAGTGAAACTAGTCACCTCTGACTGATGCCATGAAAGTAAGGACTGTGTTCACTTCAACAGTTTGGTTGCCCAAAGAAATGATAGTGATAAGATGAGTTGCATTCCTGCTCAGTCTTGAGTCATGTCTGAAATATTTTATTGATGCTTCTCTCCTTTTACAAAGAGAAGTGTCAACTGAAGTAAGGCTTTGTCCCCTGACGATATCAAATTGAACCTGGAAATGGCTTGTGTTTATGCATATGGGCACATAAATATGCACACATGTATACACAGTGCATACATGCCTATATGTTGTGATATATAATACATGTGCATACATATATACATATAAAACAATGCATATATGAATATATATACACACACACAAACCTCAGATTCTTGAATACTGATTTTAACTGGCTTACTCCCTCATCACACTTACTTGTCATCATTCTCAAAGTGGTTTCAGATGATGTAACTAAGATTCAACTATTTCCTTATGAATCTTAAAATCCCTAGAGCCCCTTCTGAATATAAAAGAAAGAATTTCCCAAATCTTTCAAACTGGCTCCAAACCATTAAACTATCTTCTTTCCCTCTGTCCATAATAAAGTCTAGGATTTGAATAGAAATTCACAAAATAAAAAGATGAAGATTTGTCATAAAGAGGAGTTCAATTCAATTGGATTCAAGGGAATCTGAGCAAGACATAAAAGATGGTTGTCACTTGAAAGTAATCTTGGAATGATCCATAGTGAATGAGAAAAGATACAATTCAGTGACAGGTGACATAGGTCCATTTCTTTCATCTATTTTCTATGAAAAGATGCTTTTTACCTCATTAAGTTCTCTCTGTGGCATCAATAAGCATGACTTTGTTGTAACTAACATCTTTTTTTGTGTGGATTCATTTTCTAATTTGGTGAACATTTATATTCACATTGGCCCACTGATGTGCATGGATTTTAAGTGTTAAATTTCTGTTAAACATGACATTTCCATTTATATACATAGTTAACCATGCTGTACTCACTACACATGTGGATAGTCTCTGTACTATAAGATTTGTATTAGATCTGAAGACAAAGCAATGTAGCTAAAGGCAAAACACTAAATACTCAAAAAGGATTCATTTTTATGGAATGAGGGAATACTTTCTAAGAAACCAATACAACAAACTACCTTAAAAGGTATGGAAAATATTTGAGGGTTAGGTGGGAAAGGGAGTCACTTTGTTTTTATTTATGTTTCTTTGAAAAAAGTATAAGATATCCATAGAGTGGAACAACTGCTTTGCAGCAGCTTACATGCAAATCTCTTTTTTTTTTAATTCAAGATTCAGAAAAGATGTCTCATTGAAACTATATGTGGGGGCGGCTAGGTGGCGTAGTGGATAAAGCATCAGCCTTGGAGTCAGGAGTACCTGGGTTCAAATATGGTCTTAGACACTTAATAATTACCTAGCTGTGTGGCCTTGGGCAAGCCACTTAACCCCATTTGCTTTGCAAAAAAAAAAAAACCTAAAAAAAAAAAGAAACTAAAGAAACTATATGTGTATTCTTTGCTACCTTTGAAATGAATTAGAAATAAGAGATCTTGTAGGCCATCTAACTATCCCTTTAACCTAGGTACCATGGAGATTAGCTCCATAGAAACATAAAAATCCCACATCCATTTTTTCTAACCATTAAAGATATTGAACTATTTCCTTAGCTACAATTTATATGTCCAGTGAAGGAAAGGAAAGAACTGAAATAATCGAAAAGACAATTCAATATTAGAACATTTTTGTCTTTATTAAGTTTCTTTTTAAAGAAGAATATAGTTAAACTGAAACATAAAAACAAATGTTTTAGTTCTCTAATAAAAACACAGCAAGTAGGTTGACTGATGCTATAATAGGGAAGTTCTTCTTGATTAATCCTTAAAGATAAATCAACCCATCAGTGATAAAGCTAGCTGAATCTATTTCAATCCTGAATCTTCTTTTAATCCTATGAAAGAACTGATTTGGAATAACTTTTAAGTTATTCTAAAAACAAAAGACCAAAAACGTTTTTTACCTAAATATAAGAGTAAGAAATGAAGTTTTTTTGGTAAAAATTTATCCACATACATAATACTCCTATTTTTTAGAATGCAGCAGCCACCAAATAAACATAAAATCCTTTGTTTCACATTCAAAGAAATCCTTTCAACAACCTGATCCCCTCCAGTCTTCTTGTACCTTCCT
This sequence comes from Macrotis lagotis, assembly GCF_037893015.1. Classification (NCBI taxonomy): domain Eukaryota; kingdom Metazoa; phylum Chordata; class Mammalia; order Peramelemorphia; family Peramelidae; genus Macrotis; species Macrotis lagotis. The sequence continues at coordinate 720,141,502 of NC_133658.1, forward strand.
ATTTCCCTATGTTCTGTAATGTCTAGTGACAGTGGTCTCCTTGCTGTTCTTTTCCCATAATGCTCTTTTTCTAGCCTCTGACCATTTTCCTTATCTGTTCTCCATGATGGGAATACTTTTTCTTCCTCATATCTGATTTTGACTTTCATACTTTCCTTCAAGTTTCAGCTAAAATCCTTTCTTCTATCAGAAGCTTTTCTTCAAACCCCTTAATACCAGTGCATTCCCTCTATTGATTATCTCCAACTTACCCTACATGTACCTTACTTATAGTCAGTTTTTTGATGTTTTCCCCCCATTGTCTTGTAATATTAGATCCATGAGAGCTGGAACTGGCACATTAAGTGTTACTATCATAGATATTTACTAATTGTTCAACCATGTAGATATAACTTGACTGTCCTTGAAAACATTCTCAATATAATTTTTCCATTGAGAATGTGGATGTCCAATGTCAAAACAAATGTAGTATTGAACCTGGGATTTACTCTTCCTATCCATACTCATACTGCTAGATGTGATCATTGGAGAACAAATACTATTTCTCCCCCCCCTCAAAGTTCTAGTGAATCTTCAAGAGTTAGTAACTTTTATTATTCACTTATTTTTAATCTTTAAAAAATTGAGTTCTAAATTCTAACCCTACTTCCCATCCATGGAGAAGGCACGTGATATGAGATGTATTATACATGCTAAATCATGAGAAACATATGTCCATATTAGCCATATCACAAAAAAGCATATTAAAACGAAGTGAGAAAACTATACTTTAAATTGCATTCAATTTATCAGATCTCTCTCTGAGGTAGATAGCATTTTTTATCATGAGTCTTTGGAATTGTCTTCAATCATTGCAATGATAAAGAGTAGTTGTCTTTCACAGTTCATCTTTATTATAGTATTGCTATTATTGTGTGCAATGATCTACTGTTTATTCTCACTGCTCTTTGCATCAGGTCATGTTTTTGTTTTTTTTTCTGAAACAATCCCCTTATCATGTCTTATAGAACAATAGTACTTCACCACAATTGTACACTACAAACTTGTTGGGGATATATTCTTAATTTCCAATTCATTGCCAGCACAAATAATTGCTATGAATATATACATAGATCTTCATTGTTTTTCTTTAATATCTTTGTGATACAGACCTAGTAGTGGTATTGCTGAGTAAGAGTATACATGTTTTATAGACTTTTGGACTTTCAAATTGTTTTCCCAAATCATCAGACCAATCTACAACTCCATCAGCAATTTTCATTAGTATACTGATTTTTTTTCTCATCTTTTCCAACATTTCTGATAGATATAAGGTAGCACCTCAGAATTGTTTTCATTTGAATTTCTCTACTTTATAGTAGTTTAGATGACTATAGATAACTTTGATTTCATCTGAAAACTACTATTCATATCCCTTGACAATTTATCAATTGGGGAATGGTTCTTTTTTTCCAAATAAATTGACTTTATAGTTCATACTATGAATATATATAGTTTCCTATAATTTGAAAAATAAGACCTTTATCAGAGGAAATTGCTGGGAAAAATTTTTGATGTTACTTCATTGTTCTGATACTTTTTAGCAAAATGTAGTTTTCATGATCATTTCTTTTAAATATATTTATTTTTCCTTTTGCCTTGAGAACATGACTGTCTTTTTTTATTTCATCTGAAGAATGGTAGATTTTGTTCCATGTCCTTATTTTAAGTATGCATGTCTTTCTGCTTCAAATGTATCTCTTGTAAGCAGCATATTGTTGGATTCTAGTTTCCAATCGATTTCCATTCCATCCACTTCCATTTTATTAGTCAACTCATGCTATTCACATTCACAGTTATATTTTTCTTTCTCCATCCTTTTTATTTCTTTCATTTATCCTTCTTTCTCTTTTGTCCTATCCCTTTTGCTTCTGACAAATGCTTCCCTTAATCTGCCCTCCCTTTTATTAACCTCTCTTTCTCTTTTCCCCTTCACCTCTAATTTCAGATAGGTGAGAGATGACATCTCAGAGTTGTTTTTAATAAGCCTTTCTCTAATCATCAGTGTTTGGACTAAATCTAAAAATGCTAGAGCACTTTTTCCATCCTATAGATGGCTTTGATTTCTTCTGAAAACTATACGCTCATATCTTTTGACCATTTATCAATTGGGGAATAGCTCTTTCTTTAAAAAATAAATTTGACTTAGTACCCTATATATTTTAGAAACATAAAAAAATTTGATATTACTTCATTGTCTATGGGACCATTTAGCAACTTGTAGTTTTCCTAATTTTTTTTCAATTGGGTCAATTTTTGTTTTTGCTTTATTTAAGAACATGATCACTACTCCTGACCACTTCTGAATCATGACTTGCTCCACCTCTTCATTTCAGCTGCATTTGTTCTTTTTGTCCCAAATGTGTCTCTTGCACACAGCATATTATTGGATTCTGATTTCCAATTAATTTTAATTTCTGCTTCTATGGATTAGATGCTCCCATTCACATTTAGTTATGATCACTAATTGTGCATTTCCCCCTATCCCATTTTCTACATTTTATTCTTCTTTCTATACTATTATCCTGTCCCTTCTCAACAGTCTATATTGTTTCTGACTTTGGCATCTTCTTTATCATCTCTCACCCCATATCTTTTATCCTCTACTGCTCCTATTGGGCAATGTAGCATTATCATACCCAACTGAGTGTGTACATACATTCTTCCTTCTGAACTAATTCTGATGATAATGAGGTTAAAGCATTGCCTGGCAACTCCCTTTCCTCTCCACTGTAAAAGTTTCTTGTGTACCTCCTTTATATGAGAAAAGTTTTCAAGTCTACTTTTCCCTTCCTCTTTCTTTCAGGGCATCCCTTTTATTTTTTTACACCCTATATTCCTTTATTTTTGAGCTCATTCAACATAATTGGCTCAAATTCATGTCCTATGTTTATTGAGACTACTTCTAAATGATCTAATAGTGATAAAGTTCTTATGAATTACACATATTATCTTCCAATATAAAAATATAAGCAGTTAACCTTATTGATTCCCTCATGATTTCTCTCCCATGTTTACCTTTTCAGTTTTTTCTTGAGTCTTCTGTTTAAATGTCAAATTTTCTTTTTCTTTTTTTTATAGTAGCCATTTCAAATGCAGCAGCTTAATTGGAATATCAGGTGCAAGGTACTTGTACTAGATACTTTGGTTAACAATAGAGTGTGTCAGTGCTACAATATTTGAAGAATAATTAAAATTGAATTTTCCTCATTATCTTAGAGTGTTTAGAAAAGGCTTAAAAACACTCTTACAAAATACTTGTATTTACTTTAAGTTAAAGATATTAAGTTGGAACACATACAACTATATACAGTTTACCAAAACTATATGAATACATGTATTCTTTTTATCTTTTCCTCTTTTTCTTTGTTTTGGTTTTTGCCTGATAATGGGGTTAAGTGATTTGCCTGAGGTCACTAAGCTAGTAAGTACCAAATGTCAGAGGTCAAATTTGAATTTAGGTCTTCCTGACTCCAGAGCTGATGTTCCAGCTACTGTGCCACTTAGCTGCCCTAGAATACATGTCTTCTTAAAAATGATCTTCACTTAGAAGAAGATTTAATATATCTTGATCCTTCTTAGAAGAAGACAAGAATATTTTACTGATTGGTCTGGTAGCTTATGGCCCAGAAAGAGATCATTAATTTAAAGGTCTCCTTCAAACCTTTTTTCAGTCAGCTTCCCATTTTAACACAAATGACCTGCATCTGATCATTGCTTCTTCTCTTTTGAGTTGCCTACATTTCTGTAAGCTCTTTTATCATTAAGTTGAAAACCAAAATTGTCAGTGTTGATTGAACATTTGGATTGTTTATTTAATTTCATGCTATACATATGTTTAACTGCTGTGAGAAATTTGGCACATTCCATAAATCTACAGGATCATACCAAATCTTATGTAGTTTGTCCATTCTTGTTACATAAATCAAGGGCATCACTAGCTATAGAGAGACTGAGGCCTTCCACCTCCCAATCTTAGTTGTCTTATGTTTTAGAGTTTCTCCAAAAGCATTCATAAATTGAAGTTAACTCCTGTCTTTAACTCCTAGAACAATAAGAAGGGATGTCCCACCTGGGCAGCCAGTTGCTCTGGAGACTAGCCTTAGGGGTCTGGAGGGATTTTCCCTGAGGAGTTTAGTTCCATTACTGAAATGGTCAGGTTCCCAGTTTGCTTACATTTTTATATAAGCTAACTTAGCATGACAAAATTTCATTAGCTAATCCGAACATTCTTCCTATAGCATCTAGGTGAAGCAGATTTGATTGATTAATCAATTATTTAATTTAATTCAGAGTGTGTGTGTGTGTGTGTGTGTGTGTGTGTGTGTGTGTATGAAATCTTTCACTGATTCAATCAAATTCAGTGGTGTATTGCTTAAACCATTAAAAAATAATGATTTAATCAGCATAAAGAATTCTTAGTGAGAAACTTCTATTATGAGCAGATTGACATTTTATCTGCAACTTTCAGTCTTAAGTGAACTGCCTCGACACTGAAAAGATGTATGACTCGCCCAGAATTGCATAGTTAACATGTATCAGAGGAAGAACTTGAATCCTAGTCTCCTTGATTCAGAGACCAGTTCTCTATCTATTTTAATATAATTTCCCTGGAACACACAGAAAACGAAACTGGAGTAACTAGGTGGTTCAGTAAACAGAGCACTGGGCTTGGAATTAGGAAGGCAAGTTCAGATCTAGCCTTAAACACTTGCCAAGTATGTGACCCTGGGCAAGTCACTTATTTCTCTCAGTTTTCTCCACCTTCTGGGAGTGAGGATCAAATGAGATAATAGTTGTATAGTAATTAGTTAGGGGCAACTAAGTGGCACAGTAGATAGAGCACTGGCCCTGGAGTCAGGAGTACCTGAGTTCAAATCCAGCCTCAGACATTTACAAATTGCCTAGCTGTGTGACCTTAGGCAAGTCACTTAACCCCATTACCTAAAATAAATAAAAAATATTTTAAAAAATAATAAAGTGATTAGCATAGTACCTAGAGAAATGCTAATTATTATTATTACATCATCATTTTATCTCCTCATATAAGTCTTCTTCAGAGAAATTCAAGAGGAATTCAATTTCCTAACATCATAGGCCTAAAGTTATATATAAAACTGAAGTTATTATTATAGGATGGGTCTCCCATACCCCTTTCTTAATAATTGCAAGAAAGTCTGTTAGTGTGAGCAACTTTAAGTCTTGTCTTCAAGTTAATATGCAATTCTGGGCCAGGTTGAAACTAGTTCCAATGAAAGTGATTTCTGGTAGTCAGAAATCAACAGAAAAGAAGGATCTGTAAGGCTACAGAAACTGTCGCACAAGAAGGATGTGGGTGGAAAATTTAAAAAAAAATCAATGATTCAAGCACACAGAGATTTCTCTTTATTCTAGGAAGCAATTATTTGCTGGCATTAAAATTTTAAAAATAAATAAATAAACACACCAAATGTTAGTATGAACAAGAGACTCTTGTGAATCAACCCCTATTCAACTAGGTTAACTCACAAACCCAGTCCTAACTGGACAATACTAGCAATATTGCTGTCCTTTACAGGAATAATCCAAAATCCAAACTAGGCTGTAATCACAAGTTCTATTTTATATATAAAAAAATTAACCTTAATTCTATTTATTTTAACATGTAACCCAAGTTTTGTTTAAGAGAGATAGATTCTGCCAGAGCAAATAGAGAACCTCACATTAAGACCATCTAAGTTTTATGTTATATAGACTACGCCTCTCAATGGAATTCAAATTCAGAGGCTGCCAGAAAGTTAGAAAGAGAGTACAGTACTCTCCCTTTATGTTTTCTGAAAACAAAGACTCTTCCTTTATTTCATTCAGGTTACTGAGGGGAGAATACAATGAATGATCCATTTACTAATGTCAGTTGAACTTTTATGAGTTTGATTTGTTGATCTATTTGATTAGGTTTCAGCTTTTTTTTAACTGACTTTTTTGCAAGCTTAGTTTTTCATAATTAGACTTACATATGCCAAGGCAATAGCCTAGATTTTATGATGCTATAGTTCTCTTTTTTATAGCTAAGGAAGAAAGCTGTCCAATAAGCATAAACAGCAGTTCAACATTCCTTGAACAGGTCTACCCTTTTACTGGAAAGAAAAGTGAACCCCTCCTTTGGTCATGATTGAATCATGGTACCTTAGACTTGAATTAGGCTGTAGAAATTTTCTTCTTAGTCAATCCTAATTTAGGAACTCCTTTGAAAGTATCTCTGAATGGTCTTAACTCTATCAGAATACTTCCAGGGATGAGGAACTCTCAATTTCAAAAAAAAAAAATATTTTAATTTGAAATGGTCTTAACAGAATTTTCCCCCCTCTATGCTGAGTAAAATTCTCTTCCATCCCCTAGTTCCAAATCTTCTCTCTGGAACAACATGTATTGTTCCATGCAATGTATTTCTCCCATGCCTAGGTTGTTTTTCCTTCTCATTTCTGTCTCTTAGAATATCTGACTTCCTTCAAAACTCAATTTAAGAGCTACTTTCTACAAGAAGTCTTTTCTTTCTTTTCAGGATCATTTTCTATTTACTCTATATGTATTTTTTTATATACCTATTTACATATGGCAATTTCTCCCTCCTTTCAAATATATCTTTTTCTTTGTATCTCACTGTTTAATGTGGTCCCTGGAACATAAAAGCACATAATAATTATTTGTTGATTGATTGATTCTAGATGATCTTTCATAGATTTCTGACAACAACACATCACATACATCAATCCTTTGGTTCCATCTAAGCCTTATGACTTAAATTCACTGAGGGGGAGAAACCTTCTTTTCTTTACCCCTTTATTGGCACTTATCATGAATACCAATTCCCCATTAGTCATTTTTGTTTTCTCTTTTTCTGTTCAAAGGTACTTTTCCTTAGAAAAGAAAACGGGAGGGGTAGCTAGATGGTACAATGGACCCTGGAATCAGGAGGACCTGAGTTCAAATACAACCTCCAAAATTTAATGATTACCTAGCTTTGTGATCTTGAGCAAGTCACTTAACCCCATTGCCTTGCAAAAGAAAGAAAAAGAAACAGGAACTAAAATTTGAGCAATTTTATGTTCTTATTGTCAATTATTACTGCCTCAATCACCAGCAGCACAGGCTTTGATCTTCCTTGTGTCCCCAATAAATATAAAAAGTCCTTTCTGTTGTTCTTAGCATGTATCACCTAGCAGAAATTCAGTCTAATTTTCAGTATTGCTGATATTATCCTTACTTGAACTGTTAGTCTTTTCATCCTCTATTGCTCAAATTTTTTCTGTCTTTCATAATTAAAAAAATTTATATGACTTGATTTATTTGTTCTACAAAGAGTTAAACTATTCTTTTCAGAAAGCCATCCTTTATCTTTTTCAATCTAATAATTTGTTTGTGTCTTAATTTCATTTTTGACAACTTTCTTTCCCTGGAGTCATCTTTTCCTAGAGAAATTTTGTTCTAAAATCTCTGAAATCTTCTTTTTGAAAATCTGAGGTTTTCGTCAGGCACTTTTCCAATCTTCCTTACTACTGTCAAGGGTATCAGTATCTTCCCAATCAATCTGCTTTATATCACCCAGGTTTAAATATCAAATCCATATTTGTATCAAAGAAGAAATTCATTATTTGTCTATTTTGCAAACAATTTAAGAAATATTGGAATTAATTTTCCTTTGAGGTTTTGATAGAATCTGGATAGAGCACTGGACCTGGAGTCAGGAAGATCTGAGTTCAAATCCAGTCTCAGATACTTAGTAACTGTGTGACACTGGGCAAATCACTTAACCTCACCTATATAGCATTTACCATGCAGAGTTTTTATGAGGATCAAATATGATAATTATAAAGAACATTGCCCAATGCCAGACACATGGTAAACACCATACAAAAGTTAATTAGTAATAGTAGTGCTAGAAGTAGAAATAGTAAGGAGTAGTAGTAGTAGTAGTAGTAGTAGTAGTAGTAGTAGTAGTAGTAGTAGTACAGATAGTAGAATAGTAGAAGTAGTAGAGGAAGAAGTAGTGGTAGAAATAGTAGTAGAAGAAGTAGCAATAGAAATAGTAGTGGTGGTAAGAATAGTAGTAGTAGAAATAGAAACAGATGTAGTGGTAGAGATAGTAATAGTAGAAGTAGTAGCAAAAGTAGCAGTAGTAACAGAAGGGGTAGTAGTAGTAGTAGTAGTAAAAATAGTATAGTAGTAGTAGAAATAGTAGTAGAAGTAATAGCAGAAGTAGAAGTAGTAGTAGTAGTAGTAGTAGTAGTAGTAGAAAAAGGTAGTGGTAGTAGAAGTAGTAGAAGTAGAAATACTAGTAGAAATAGTCATAGTAATAGAACTAGTAGTAACATATACAAATGTTTTACTTGTTTTTTAACTTTTATGAATTCACTTATATTTATCAAATTTCTTTTTCCCCCATCTGAAGTTAAGGCAAGAATTTATCAACCACACTAATTTTGGTAAAGATCTCCATTAGATATCTGATTAGTTGAGACCCCACTTTATTAGTCTTGTCTCTATGCCAGAAGCTTTCACACTTTTTTCAGTACACCTTATCTGGTTCCTCCTTTTGTCCAGGTGCTTCGTAGTACAATCCTATAATAATGTTGCATTTGTTTCTGCCCCTTTTTATCTTCACCATAGTCCCCACTTTGTGAAACACAGTTACTGTATTTCTTCATATGAGCATATCTCCTTAATTACACCCAACCTATGCCCTGGCAGTTACAATTTCTAGTTGGTATAGTTCTGAGCCTCTAGTATGGAAGAAAAAATATTAGTGATTGCAAAGTCAATGGAGTGATACAATCCTTATGAGTAAGTTAAATTATTATTCTTTTTAGTATCTTCTTCTTTTTGCATGAGACATTGCATATCATCCCTGGCACCAAATAGAGCATTGCCCCTTAGTACAATAATGGTTATGATGCTTCTATACAAGTTTATTTTCTCTGTTCTAAACATCCTCAGGTTCTAACATATTCTCACTATGTTGCATATTATCTGAGGAGACTCCTTTCTGCCAATGTTCTTTTTAAAATTGGTTTCTAAGATTCAGCTTAATTTTTGACTAGCAGAGAAGTCAGCATGGTATGATGTAAAGAAAACTGAACCAGAGAGCAGAAACCCTGGATTCAGTCTATCCTGTGCCAATGAGTAAGTTGTATCGTCTCAGCTCACTCATTGTACTCATTTTGTTTAGTTTGCCCTAAGTGATGATTATTCTTTCTTCAAATCTCAAACCAAAAATCACTTCATGCCCATTACTAATTGTAACAACAACTATGACTACTACTACTACTACTACTACTACTACTACTACTACTACTACTACTACTACTACTATTACTACTATTACTGCTGCTGCTTTTATTGCCACTGCAACTGCTGCTTCTACTACTATTGCTACTACTGTTGCTACTACTAATACTTCACTGTTGCTACTAATACTACTATTCTTATTGCTACTTTTGCTACTACTACTACTGCTACAACTACTACTACTACTACTACTACTACTACTACTACTACTACCACTATCTAACATTTATATAACATCTACTATATACCAGATTTTTAAAATATCTCATTTGATCCTTACAACAACTCAGCAATGTAGATATTATCATCAATAAGTTACAGATGAGGAAACTGAGGCAAAGAGAATTTAAAAGCGTTGTTGCCCAGAGTCACATAGCTAGTAAATGTTTGAATTCAGGTATTTCTGACTCCAGGTCTGGTACTCTGAGTTGTCACAAACTTCCACGATCTAAAAAGTAAATTTCTTTTAATGTCACTAAGGGATGAATTTTTTTTCAGGCAGATATATTATACTGTTGACCAACTTAGAGCTTGTTGGTAATTAAAGCCCTAAGGACTTTTCAAGGTTTTCATTATTTAATTTTATTTCACTATTTAATTATTTAATCATTATGATTTAATTTACTATTTAATTTTCATTTTGAACTTTATATTTTCCCTCTCTTGTAGGTTTCTAGCCTTTCAATATTATTCTAAATCTTGATTCAATCATCTAGCCTTTTAATTATCCCAACATTAAACAATTAGATGAGTTCTTTAAGATTTTGAAGATTAGGGTGTGACCAGTATTTCATGTATTGAACTTTTGTTCCTCTTTATGATCATTCTTGAATTTCGTGGAGTTCTGGTTTTCTAGCTGCTAGTTTCCATCCTAATTCTTCTGTGCTTTCTTATCTGCATTTTGACTTGTCAGTTCATTTCTCTTTGATTTTGATCTTATTTTAGTATCTGGTTCTGTATTTTTCCCCAGCAAAATACATATTGACCTAAGACTCATCCTGATACAAGGCAATGGAAGAAAGCCAACAACAGATCCTTGTGGTACATCCTTAAGTATCTCCCTCCAGTTTGACAACTTCCCATTAATTACATTACAATACAGTTATTTAGCAATAAGTTCAGCTGTACATAACTGTATTATCATCCAGTCATATTTTCCCATTTGATTTACACAAATGTTAAAAATCATCATCATAAATTTATTTTTATATATTTATATCATGTTTATAATTTTTTTCCTCACAACTCTGTGATGTAGGTCATGCAGGTATTATTATTATTATTCTACTCTGTATCTGCTACTCTTCTGGGTTTCAAGATGCTCCCACACAGGAAAAGGTTCTAATCTCATCATCTTGCAATTAAGTCATGGTCAGATGGACAGTACCACTTGGTCTTTCCCCTCTGATTGAAGGGCTAGAGAGAAGAGTATCAAACTCCTCTCAATACTTTCTGGCACAGAGGGCAGAAACTAGACACATTCCACTTTGCATCTGCTTCTCTGACTATTTTTGTTTGTCCTTCGTTCTTGAACAGGACCTCAGCATCAGGGAAGTGATACTTGGACATGCAAGTGAATTGAACTTAAGTGATGGAGTAAGTCAGCCTCACTTTCTCCTCTGGAGTCATCTGGGTCCAGTGATCAGAGATGGATCAGGATGACTAGAAATGGTCCCAGATGGTATGACTAGTTTCATCTCCATGGAATAAGATACCCTTACTCTGAGTACCCTCTGGCTTTCAGCCTCCCCCTCCTCACTCCATTTCCATCATTTTCCTGTCTCCTTTTATGTGTTGTCTCCCTTTTAGACTGCAGACTCCATGAAGGTAAAGACTGTCTTTTTATTTGTACCCAGCACTTAGCATAGTGTCTAATGTGTAATAGTCTCTTAATAAACATTTACTGAATTGACTGAATAGATTGATTATTAGCACTATTTTTCAGATGAAGAAATTGAGACTTTTAGTTGTCAAATGGGTTGCCCAGTGGCAGAATTAGGACTTGAATATAGATTTTTTTCTGACTCTAAAACTAGAGCTCTATCCACTCCATATTGATTCCTCTATCCCTTGTGCTGCTAAAATTAAATCCTCCATATTATTGCCATATTCCTGACATCCTTATATAAATAAAAATGAAGCTAATTTGGAATACCTGATTTTTAAGGAATTTATAATAGAATCTCATGCTCAAATCATTAGAGCACACAAATCATTTATTTAATAATCTTTTTTCTAAAGACTGATGCAAAGGTTTACATATCATGATTTCCAGAATCCAACTTTCCCCTCAATTTTGAAAAATTAGAATGATTGCCTTTTCTGAGCCCTTTTGAAATTTTCACCTTCTTGGTTTGACATACTAAGGAGCAGCTATATTGTAAGTGGATAGAGCCCTGATCTTGGAGATGGGAAGACTTGAGTTCAATCCAACCACAGGCACTAGCTTTGTGACACTGGGCAAGTTATTTAACTTCATGTGGCCTCAGATTCCTCATTTGTAAAATAGTGACGATAATAATAGCATATATCTTGAGTGTCTTTGTAAAGCCCATCAAACCTAGTTGCAATATTCTATATTAGTCAATTAATTATACTTATACAATATAATTGTTATAATAATTAATATAATTATTAAAAGTTTCAATTTGGCAAGATGGTTTAGAATCCAGGTTCTATCTGAAATATATTAACTAATCTTTTCTGTTCTATGTTATCCATTAATCTGATAAATATGCAATGAAAATAGAGTTAAGAGCTAGAAGGGGGGGTTAGGAACTCTCTGGTCCATCTGAGTTCCAAAGCAATGACAGGACAGGATCAAAGTTGCATAGGAAGCAAATAGCAGTACCAGGTTTTTAGTCCAGAGCCAGTGCCTTTCTGCTTATATCTTGCTTCTTTACTAATCTGTATCTTCATCTAATAATTGATAAAAGATGTTGATCTGAACAAGATCAAGGGTCCAAGTCACTCTTCAGAAAAGGCCTTCCTCCAGCTTGACAATAGACTATGAATTACTACTTTTTATATACAAATATTCTGTTAGTTCCCATAATCTACCCGTTCAATTATCATCCAGTCTATAATTCTCCTTTTTTTTACAATGATATGTTTGGTCAAGGGCCTTGATGAAATCCAGGTATATTTTGTCTATGTGGATTTTAGCAATACTACATATATATCTTTTTCTATTTTAAAATAAACCTTCCAGTTTAATGCCTGGGAAATCCTTCTTCTATGTTTACAACATAAATGGGAATGGAAACATTAAGGATTCTGAAATTGTTTAAACAGCAAAAAAGGAAGCTGAGGAATAGTAGTCTGTCATTAAGCATCTGAAGTACTGTTTTACACTGATCAACTCTTCTCTATCTCCTTGGGAAACAAGAACAAGAAGAGTTATTTTATTCTGAAGCAAACTAAAATCAGACCCCATCTTAATACATGAGTTCCCACTGTTGTTGCATTCCTCTATAGTCAGGGATTCAGGTCCTTGGATCCTACCCTCCCCATCAAGAAAACCTTGTGAAAGTTAGGGATCTCCAACCAAGATTTTGAGCAGTTTATACCCCACTCTTGAACAGGTGAGGTGGTGAGACTGACTTGAGGTTTACTGTTGAAATGGGAACTACATATATTTTTCTGGTATTTCTGATGATGGTAAAAAGAAAATGACACATAAGAACTAAATTTTGAATGATCCCTGGGCATTGTTACTTTTACTGATTTAGGAAAAAAGGTAAGATATGTCATGGGAAGGAATCCATGTTCAGTCAACTAGAAAAAATAGAATTCTAACATGATCAACCATCCCTGGCTCTTTGGACTACATGTCTAAATTAAGGTTACAGAATTAGTTTCTCAATTCCTTTTCTACTGTCTTGATGACCTAGGAAATAGTCACAAACAGTCATCTTCAAACATTTCTTTGTTCCTGTAGGGCAAGTTTTCAATGAAATCTCTAAGGTTATTAATGCTTCTTCCAATCCTCCTTTTATATTACCAAGCTCACATTCAAAAACACAAAAGATTAACTTGCACATGTATAAATAGCTCTCTGAGCATACTATTTCCCCCCCCCCCTTTAAAAATATAGCAGTGACTTACAATAATTATGACTGAAGTGCCTGGAGGTGTGAATGGATGTTCTTTATAAAACAAACAAAGTCATTTTAAATCACATTTGATTTATTTGGATCACTGCATCAGGCCAGTCCATTTAGTCTGTCATGCTTAGTGTACATTTTTGTGAGATTTAACAGTCAGCATGAGGGTATTTGTCACATCATTTGGCCACATCTTGGTCTCTGTGATCCTAGTAAAATAATTTCTTTTTTATTTTGGGAATTTACATAAAATGTACTTTGAGAAAAAGACCACATTTCTTATAAGTTGCTATAAAAATATCATCCCTATGTGCCCATTCTCTTCCCCCTCTCATTTCTTTGTGTGTGTGTGTGTGTGTGTGTGTGTTGCATATAATAGACTTATACATCTATGCATACTTGTAATATCAATGCATTATGTCCCTGACTATTAAGCAGACCTATGTTACTTTATCTCTTGAACCAGACATGAAAATCAGCTCATGATTGAAGGGCATACTTAGAAGTACTTTATTAACAAGGGACAGGGCTATTCAGAGCCCATAATTAAAGCATCATTGTCTAAAGCAAGAAGAAACATGATTTTAACCCAAGTAAGAATTCTGTTCTGCATTTAAGTTTCTACACACACACACACACACACACACACACACACACACACACACACACACACACACACACACACACACACAGATGCATGCACACACTTGCTATATCTATTTGTATCAGACAATGTTATTCCTTCAGTTATGAACTCAGTACACAAATAATCAAGTGTTTTAAAGCCTGTCCTTTTATTATCAGCATTCCACTAGGAGCATTTGGCATAGCTGATGCCAAGTAATATCAATCATTCTATTTCTGCAGCAACCCTGGTAAGATACAACACTTGTTTTCCTGAATAAGACATTAAACCAGACCTGCTAGAACCAAATAAAGTAAAACGTTAGCATATCAAATGAAACTTATTGTAGGTGCATTTTAAAACAACAGCAGCAGCCAAATTAGAAATCTTACATATTGAATCTGCTTTATGCATCAAGGTTTAAAAGTTAATTTGGGGTTATCTTAGTTAAAAGGGGGAAACAGAATCATGTGTTATTATTCAAAACAATAGATTATCAAAACAGTCCTTTGTATTTAGTTCTGATATGCATTGCATTTTTAAAAGCAACTTATTTAACTACCAGGTTACACTGTATTTAGGGGGAGAAAGTTAACTGTATTATGTTCTTTCAACACAAGTTAGTGTTTCCTTCATATGCTACAGTTGGTCACCTATGACTGGATATGGGTTGCTTCTACAGGAAATGAAGCCCAGCTCTTTTCCACTTTAATATACAAATTGAAATCCAAAATAGTTTCCTTTTTTTTAATTTAAGAAACCAATTAAAAAGATCATCAATTAAGCAACTTCCAGTTTTCTCCAAACAGGAAATGACTCATCTGTTGCCCCCAGCATTAGAATAAATAGTTCTTACCCAGCAAATAACTCAAATAGTATAGCTTCACTAGCATAAACATCCAGTTATTCTGTGTGCATGCTGTGGACCGCATATCTTGTGACAAATCTAATTCAAACTAGCAAACAGAGGAATGGGATATCACAACATTCTCCTTAGACTCACAAACTCTGCCCAAGGCAGTAGCAGCCAGACCATATCACCTGAATGCACTCCCCAAAGTGCCTGGGAAGTTAAGCTTCCAAAACCAGAGTGTACCATGACCAAACTAGCCACATAAAATAGAAAACAAATATGGTATGGCAGCTGAGCCACAAATTCAATTTCTTAATCCAAACCAAATCTAAACTCTTCCCAAAGCCAAAACTAATAAAAGAATGAAATGAAAATTGAGTAACTGCTTGCCTTATGGGAAATTAAGCCACTGGGGATCTGTACATAGGCTGGGCTCTTCTTACTGCACAATGTCTGTGTTTCCTTGGGCTGAATAGGACAAAAGGGGTTGAGTAAGTGACACTTTTCACCCTGAGTTTGTGACTGGCAATGTGACAAACCCTTTTCAGGAAGGGAGAAAAAAGTGGAAAGGATGGGAATACATGTTTGGAAATCAGTGGAATGGATCATTCAAAAGATTGCAATTAGTTTCTAAGAGTATTTTCACTGTACTATTTGCCTCAATCTTAGACAGCAAGATAGTTCAATGCATATAGTGCTGGTTCTGGAGTCAGGCTCATTTTTTTTATATTTATATCTAGTCTCAGCTACTTACTAGCTATTTACCTAGCTATTTACTAGCTCATTTACCCTTTGTCTCAGTTCCTTATCTATAAAATGAGTTGTAGAACTAAATGGCAAACCACTCTATTATCCTTGCAAAGAAAATACCAAATGGGGTCTCAAAAAATTGGAAACAATTAAATAATAACAACATAGGCAAAACAAAACAAAAACCTGCCTGACTGATCTGTTCTTCTCTATCTGACTAAGGAAAAGTTTTTTAGCTACTGACAGAATTATAACTAGAGACTGGTGATTTGAACTTTGCCCCAGTATGCTACATTTAGAAGTTGTCTCATTTATTGGCACTGAGAGTATCTGAAATCCTTTGACATTTTAGAGTGAACCCTGTTTTCACCTTTCAACCAGTGGCGCTGCCAAGGCCCAACCATCAGAGAGTCCTTTGTCAATATCCTAGCATCTTT
Source organism: Macrotis lagotis (assembly GCF_037893015.1). Taxonomy (NCBI): domain Eukaryota; kingdom Metazoa; phylum Chordata; class Mammalia; order Peramelemorphia; family Peramelidae; genus Macrotis; species Macrotis lagotis. The sequence goes on from NC_133658.1 coordinate 720,157,636, forward strand.
GCCTCCCTTGAAGGGGACCTTACATTGAGATTGTTTTGTGTTTTTCAAGGCACAATTTTTTTTTAAAAAATTGTGGTTTTGGCTATTTTAAAACTGGTTGTGGGGCAGCTAGGTGGCATAGTGGATAAAGCACCGGCCTTGGAGTCAGGAGTACCTGGGTTCAAATCTGGTCTCAGACACTTAATAATTACCTAGCTGTGTGGCCTTGGGCAAGCCATTTAACCCCATTTGCCTTGCAAAAACCTAAAAAAAAAAAACTGGTTGAGTCAGAGATCAAATGTGATATCAGAGATTCATATCACACCTTTGAGTGAACATGGAGGGGAAAAAATGACTTAAATTGTTTATGATTTGCTATAGTTCCTATTTTTATTTTTTTGGTCTAGACATAATTGTCTTGTTATAGAAATTCTCTTTAAGAAAATTTCTATTGATATAAATTTGCAAAATGGTTTGAAACTTATACTCTTAAAGAATTGCCTGGGTCACTGAAGCTAAATAACTCATCCAGGGTCTTATGGTCAGTAGGTATGAAAGATGAGGTTTACACTTAACTCTTCCTGACTTTGAGCTGGATTTCTATCCACGGAACCACACTGGCTTTCAAAATAGTATTATTTCCTTCAAAAGACTTAAAATAGTATTACAGGAAGGAGAAAAATGAAGATCTTTACTAAACAATGGTATTAAAGTTTTATATAGCAACATATTAAAATTTTGAAGAAAAATATTGGGGCTATTGTGAATATACTAAATTCTTCTTTCTAATTATAATTAGTTTGACCATCCCTTGTAAGGAATGAGTTATCTTGCTATTCCCAAACCCAGAGAATGGCACAGAAGCCTTCCCTTCAAATGAGCCATTCCTCAGGCCAAAGGGAGAAACATAAAGGGGGTTCAGTAACAGAGGCTTGAGTGAACAAGATATTTAGGGAGAAGCTTAATTCATTTTGTTTTGTTTCCAGTGTCTTCAGAGCTGGGAATGGAAACTAAGATCAATGATTATATAATTTGAGTCTGCAGTGCTAAGTAGGAAAGTGATGGGAGGTTGTACTATTTAAATTTTTAGGCTACAGGACCTTCTTGTTCTCCACTTTATTTTTCTTTGGATCAAAACAAGTCAAAATGAGAGATGATAACATAATGTGGAAGTAATAATATAGAGACCTGTATAGGTTTGCCATTTAACTACTTCACTATACCTCTTCATACAATTTTTTTTCAAGATCAGATGCCTTGTCTTGGAAAGCTAATTAACTGACTTATAGAAGAGTTGTATTCTTTGCTCAAAGTGACTTCCTCTAAAATTACTTGAAGTAATATTTTGAAATGGTCATTATCCCACATACCCAACATTCTTTGTTCCTCTAACTATTGTGTTTCACTTCTGTTTGAAATTTTACAGATGCCCCAAACCCATTTCCTTTTCGAGTTAATAAAATAATGTTACCAATGAAGAATATGGGTGGCATGTACCATTAAAATCAGTTTGTTTCAGATAGGATTGTGCTTTGAAAAATTTATGTGTTTTTATTAGGCATTTCTTTTATGGAAAGTTTTAATATCTTTCACATCAGTTATCTGTTATTAGAAGGAGTTGATATGATCCATTCCCAAATACCTCTGGACTAGTGTAGCCAGTTCTTCCTAAAAAATAAAACAAAAAATGGGGAATGTAATTCAATGTAAATTATTCAATCAAGTGAGTTTTAAGGTAAAACTTTAAAATGCAAAATATAAGCAAATCTGTCATAATGTTTAAATAAAAAATTTTGGTCAATTTATTCTTTAATTAGGAAAGTTGGTTGGTGGTTGCCAATGCTTTCCAGGGAGTTGTTTCTTATTTCTAGATCTGTCTTTGAATGTCCGGTTACTCAGCTTAATGGATTCAAAATGTATGCAGCTAAGAGAGTTGGTTTTAAAAATTTGATACCTTTATTAAATTTATGGAGGTCTAATACTTGGCCAAAATATGCAGTGCTCTTACCAATGTTTGTTTTCATTGCATTTTAGTTTTTAGTAATATACAAATGAAATATTATAAAGTGAACTATTATTTAGAATTTTGAGTATATGTAATTTTAAGATCATGGAAGAAAAGTAAAATGATAGTTTATAATGCTATGAAGTATTGTTAAAAGCTTTTATTATATTCAGTAAAATATTGGAATGAGTCTGGTATCAGTTATAAATGTTAAATTTCTATTCTTAAAAAGGTTAAAAATATGTTTTATGTAGTCATGCAACAGAAAATAAAAAAATTTAAATTTAAAAAATTAGCCATTACACAAAAGGACTGAGTTAACTTTGATGGGAAACTTTTGTCAAGGCAAGACAACCCATAGTAGATAAATCTTAAAGAGTTGTCTGAGCTTTGAAGAGGTTAAGTTAAATTGCTTGCATATATCCATAGTGGTTGGACTTATTCAGCTCTTCCTCATTCTAAATGAGTCCATTATGCCACTCTGTCTCATAAATGCTAAACTTAATTGTAAACTTCACCTTAAGGTCTTATACTTTGATTTTGTACTTCAAATGCAAAAGTTGTAGCTATTTCATCTTTTAAGTCAGGCCTGACTCTTTGGGATTCCATGGACACATGGGGTTTTCATGGGAAAGATATTGTAGTAGTTTGTCATAGCTTTCTCCAGTGTGTCCATATTCCCATTCTGCAAGTGAGGAACTGAGGTTAATAGTGTGACTTGGCCAGGGTCATATAGGTGGTAAATGTCTGAGGCCTCATTTGAACTTAAATTTTCCTGACTGCAGGTCCAGTGCTCTAGCAACTGTATACTTAACTGTTTATCAAATATAAAATATGTAAAACACATCATCATTAATAAACAAGGCAGTGGTTAGAAGAGATATTATTATAATAGGCATATATTAACATTAAGAAAGAGTCAGTAGCTAAATGACAATATATCTTTGGAGTCTATTCTTCAGAAAACAGGAAGAAAGAATTAGAGGCAGACAGAAAGAGAATAAGAATCAGGTTAACACAAGTTGAACTCGCTAGGTTTTTGAAGGGAAGAGATTGGGAATCATTTAAAATGTGAGTGAGGATTTGAGTCACAACAATGAAGACCAAGAACCTTTTTTTCTATATGTTATGATTGCAACATCTTTATATTTCTATTCTAGTGTGATGATGATAAAGAATTTACAGTCTGAGATAGGAAGGAAATTCTGTACTGAAGTCAAGGTCATAAATACAATGGAACATCTGGGGATTATTGCCCAATTTAACAGCTGCCCAGGCCATTGCTGGAAATAAATGAAGAAGAAATGAATGATATTTTTAGAAACTATTTTGTCCAACTTCATGCCAATAAATTGACAAATGAAATAAATAAATATATAAAAAATATGAAATATTCAAATCATTAAGAACAGAAAATTTGACAAGTCATTCTCAGAAGTTGTGCAATCCATAAATAAACTCCTAAAAGAAAAACAAACTACAAGGAAAAAACCCCTCCATTAATTATTTGTTTATTTATTTATTTATTGATCCTAGCCTATGACTTCATCTGAATTAGAAACTTTGGGTATTGTTGTATCTAGAAAGTTAGTTACTCCTTAAAGTACCCCGAGAGATTAAATGGTCTAGGTTTAATGAAAAATCCCAGTTTCCATGTTCTTACAACTAATTATGGGTCAGAACCAGGATCTGGACTCAGGTTATTCAGAATGTAAGTTGGTTTCCCATCCACTATAGCAACTATTCTGTTCAAAAAGTAGATTCTGAAGATTCAGCCAATACCCACTGCTGCTCTTGAATTAGAGAAGATGACTTTGATGCTCTTTGTGTTTTTACTCTGAATATGGAGCAGAGTGCAGTGATGGAAAGAGGAGGAAAAGTTTAGCAGATCTCCAGCATTCATTCATTCTATCCCTCTGTGACACTGACTAAAATTGATTAGACAACTGCCTAATATAACCAGTTAAAATGAACCCAAACTGATTTGATACTGATTGAGAGTTCAAAGAGTCAGGGACATTGACAGAAATATTTTTCCCTAAATGTTTTTATGGCCACAATAATTGTTCCTGAGAATGCAGTAGAATAAAATAATAATAAGCATTAATGATCATTCATAAATTTTCAAAGTCAAACTAAGTGTAAATAGTTTTCTTATGTACTCCACCCTTATTCTCAAAGTAGAATTCTCCTCTAGAGGAGTAAATATGATATCATCTTTGAGATTATCAGGAATTGTTTTTTTCTGTGTTAAAGACCAAAATGATCAAACATTACCTATAATATTTTTATTTAAAAACTATTTTATACAGATGAGGTAATTTTCCTCCTAGACCTTATATGAACAATGTTGTATATATGACTCTAGATCCAACTCTATAGAGGCACACAGCTAGTTTGAGGAAAAATGAAAGGGAAATTATGATTTTCTAAAAAGTATCTTAGCTAGACTTTTCCATTTAAACATTTCATTCACCCTATTATATATCACATGAAGTTTTCCTCAAAAGCTTTATGAAATAGTTTAATGTTCTTTTTTTAAAGATAGTAAGATTTATTAATGTTAATAAACATTTTGTTAAATACTAATGTTAATAAACATTTTTAAACATTTCCCCCCATATTTTTTGCTTGCTTTTTTTTAGGTTTTTTTTTTTGCAAGGCAATGGGGTTAAGTGGGTTGCCCAAAGCCACACAGCTAAGTAATTATTAAATGTCTGAGGTCACATTTGAATTCAGGTACTCCTGACTCCAGGGCTGGTGCTCTATTCACTGTACCACCTAGCCGCCCCTTGCTTGCTCTTTTTTGGAGGCAATTACAAGGAACCCACAATCTTCCTATAAATTTGTAGCTTGATCAGCCTATCTACATCCTTTTCGACATAATCTTCTTGGTGTGACTGGTTCAAACTTGGTAATGGAATACCAGAATGTTCAGAGATTTCAGCCTCACACTAGTTGCTCTAAAATATATCCTTTGTAGGCAAGCATTATAGAAATTTAACAAGAAGTAGTGTTAAGTCATTCAGTTGGACTTTAAAACTTAACTTCTCATATCTAAAATGGGAGACTCTGAATGTATAGACTCTGAAATCAGAGGTTTTGAATTTTACATTTCACACTAACTTAAGAAATTTGATCTCTCTGGACTTCAGTTTTTTTTCCCATCTATAAAATTAAGAGTTATAAAAACAAAAAGTGACCTCTAGTCCCTCCTTTTATTCCAAGATTTATGATTCAATTGTGAAGAAACCCCACCCAACAATAAGAATTCTTATCTAAGATATGTTCCCTTCAAGAAATATTGAGTAGAAAAAGATTCTTAATCTTCCTAGTTCAAAACTGGGGATGGAGAGGGTGTAGAGATAAGCTCTTTATCCAAGTTTTTCTGTTTGACCTTCATTTTGAAGGAAGATGAAGAAAGCAAGGAGGCAATGCCATGATATCCACATGAACTGGATTTGAATGAGGAGTTGCTGTGCTAAATCACCAGTCTTGCTTTCTTCTCTGAAGCCATTTGAGTGTAGTGGCCAAATATGGATCTGAATAACTAGATGCAAGGCAGTCAGGGTTAAGTGACTTGCCTAAGGTCACACAGCTACTAAGTCTCAAATGTCGGAGATCACATTTGAACTCAGGTCTTTCCTATATCTAAGAGAGACATGATGTCATTCTCACAGCCCCTCGCTGGAATGAGCTCCCTTCCCCTTGAGTTTTGTTTTTTTTCTTTTGGAGTCAATAAATTCAATTAGAGCCAATAAAAGCATTAAATAACTTGCCCGGGGTCACTCAGCTAAATATCTGAGACCACATTTGAACTCAGGTTCTCTGACTTTAGGGATGGTGCTTCCTCAATTAATTGTTAACAAGAGTTAATTACAATCCTCAGGAGTACTTCTAAGTCTATACAAACAGCAAGTCCACCACTATGAGGGGTCTTTGACATTCAACAGTCCATTGACATTTTTTATTAATAAAATGCTAGCATTATTTATAAATTGAGTAATTGCCCAGAAATTATGTCTCTCTCAAATTTTTTAAATGTCACGGAGGATTGAATTAATGAGGGATTTCCACTCTGGAGAAGAAAAAAATCTGAGGGAATTTTTTGTTAAACTATCTACAAATAATGAGGAACTAGAAGAAGACAATCTGGGAAAGCAAGAAAGCAGACAAGTGGGGAGAACAAAACGGGAACAAGAAGCCACATCAGGCCCATGAAAACCACCTTCCAGTGTCAATTTTTTCCCCCGAAACACTCACTCGAGGGCCTTGCCAAATCTTCTTCTGTCTCTCTCACAAGGTGGCCCCAAAGCAAAATGAATACTAGAAGAATTAATGCCAATAGACTAGAGTGTCTCTCTTAGCAGAAACAGTTTGTTGCAAACTTGGAGGGAAAACTGAGCCAAGGCACAACTGGCAGTAGTGGAGCAGAAAATGAATGGGCAGCTTTCAGAGATCTGATGTACAACACTGCATTTGCTCATCTGGACCAGAACACTCACAAACACAAGACTGGTTTGATGAAAATGATGGAGAAATACTGAAGCTGCTAAATGAGAAACAAGAACTCCACAGGGTTTACCAGGAGGAGAGTTCATCCATTTCTAAGAAGGTAGCATTTAATTCTATCAAAAGTAAAGACTACATGAGGTTTAGAGGGCTGCAGGACTCTTGGTTCAATAAGAAGGCAGATGAAATTCAGTTTTATGCAGACAATAACAAACCAAAATGCTTTTGTAGGCACTGTCTACTTGAGTTTACATGAAACAATGGTAGTTGATTTACTTCTCAAAAGTAGGAGACCTCCGCCCATTTTAACAAGATTTAACTACAACCTTGAAGATTACAAATTCTGTTTCTGTTACATTCTGCTACATTCTTAATTCTCTACATCTTTTCCCTGAACCACTTTTATAATGCCTTGAAGGTTATTTATAGGCCAAAGACATATGGGGCCTCTCAACTACTCAATCCTGATGATTAACAATAGGGACATGATCCTAGAGAGCTGGATTGAACATTCCACAGTGTTTTGGTTTTTTGCAGGCAATGGGGTTAAATGACTTGCCCAAGGTCACACAGGTAGGCAATTATTAAGTTTCTGAGGCTGGATTTGAACTCAGTTCCTCCTGACTCCAGGGCCAGTGCTCTATTCACTGTGCTACCCAGCTGCCCCTTCCATAGTGTTCTTATCAGACCATCATCAATCAATGCAGAAGTCATTGATAGTTTACCTCAAGTTGAATCAGTCCCTAGCTGAAATCCCAACTGAAGAAGAGGTTTTGAAAGTCATTAGATTCCTTTCAAGTGGCAAAACACCTGGTGCTGATTCTATTCCAGCTGAGATCTACAAGGGGCAGGGGTCCATTGCTCATCCAAAAACTGACTGGAATTTTCCAGATTATATGGCATGAAAAGGTTATCCCCCAAGGATTCAAGGATACCTCCATTGTCCTTCTCTATAAAGGAAAAAGGAATAGATTGTTCTGTGACAATCACAGGGATATTTCTCTTTTATTCATTGCTGGTAAGATTCTTGCCAGAGTCTTTCTCAATAAGCTTCAACTGGAAGTTGGTTAGCTTCCTGAGAACCAATGTGGCTTCAGAAAGGGCAAGGAATAGTTGATATGGGGTTTGCTGCCCAACAACTCCAGGAAAAATGCCAGGAACAAAACAGAGGTCTGTATACAACATTTGTAAATCTGATCAAGGCCTTTGATACCATCAGTTGTGAGAGTTTATGGAAAATTATGTCCAAATTTGATTGCTTAGAGATGTTCATCAGTAATGTATCTTAATTTCATGACAGCATGCCTGCCCAAATTCTGGATAGTGGACAATGCTCTCAAGATTTCCCAGCCACCAATGGAGTAAAATATGGATGTGTCCTTGCTCCCATACTTTTTTAGCATTATATTTTCAGTCATGTTATAAAACACCTTCAATGAGGATGAATGTGGCCTCAAGGTCAGATAACCCATTGATGGCAAATTCTTCAACTTGAAAAGGCTACAAGCCAAGACCAAAGTGAAGGAAGTGTTTCTTCATGATCTTCTGTTTGAAGATGACTGTGCACTCATTGTAGCCTCTGAAATTGAGATGCAATAAATTCTCTGTTGTTTGAGCTAATTTTGATCTAACAATTAACACCAAGAAAACACATGTACTACATTAGCCAGCACCACAACATCCATATGTAGAACCATCGATTATAGCAAATGGAATAGTTTTGAGCGCTGTGGACAAGCTTACCTTGGCAGTGTCCTTTCCAAGGAGGTACACATTGACAGTGAGGTTGATATCTGCATTGTCAAAGCTAGCTCATAATTTGGGAGGTTCTGAAAACAAGTATGGGAGAGAAGAGGTATTAGACCGACTACCAAACTGAAGATCTACAGAGTTGTTGTTCTGACTTCATTGCTATATTCCTGTGAAACCTGGACAGTCTACCAATGCCCTGTCAGGAAACTGAATCATTTCCATTTAAATTGTCTTAGGAAAATTCTGAAAATCACCAGGCAGGAAAGAATAATAGTCACTGAGATCCTTTCTAGAGCTAAACTGCCTAGTATTCCAACATTACCTCAGAGAGTGCAACTATGAAGGCTGGACACTGTTAGAATGCCAAGATGTTTGCTTGCCAAAAAAACTACTTTATGGAAAACTCACAAGGGCGGTCAGGAGAATCAATACTGAGACACCACTTCTTATTGAAGAACTTTGGAACTGATTGTACAGCATGGGAGACACTGACACAGGACTGACACAGCCCAAGTCTGAGTGATCACTTGCTCAGTATGTTATAGAGAAAATTTTTATATTGAGATGGGCTAGAATCCCTAAAGTTCCTTACTGACTGAAACTTGGGAATTGTGTTCTCTATTAGCTATTTTGTGGACAGCTGAGAAGTGAAATGGGATCTATCAGATACTAAAAATATTTGATGTTTATATACAAACAACAAAAAACATGTTCACTCTCCCCAAGGCTTTAGACTCCTTTCTGCACTCTCTCATACCACTAAGACCATTATGTTATACTCTTTTGTGGCTTATTTATCCCATCAAAGCTGTCTTTGATGTTCATTTCATTTGACTTGATCACACTTGAATGAAAATACTATCTTTTTGTGAGTGGGAAGAGCCATGCAGGTTCTCCAAAGCTTGGAGAAAAGGTATTGTAATTTGCTTTATCATATAATTCCCTAGGGGATAGCCTTAGGTCCTACAACACCAATGAGATCAGCACTCCCTGGTCTCCTCACCTGCCCAAACAGGCACTGTCTGCCTATTAGAAAGTGTAGGAGAAAAAATATTTCTTTTGAGAGCAAACAGCAAAGAGGAACAATGATTCAGATATCAGAAGTGTAGCAAAACACAAGAAGTAAAACTGAGAGAAATGAATGAGAATAAGTATAGACCAACTGGAACAGTTTTAGTGATGATATTGGATAAGTGTAGAAAGTATCACAGAATGCAGTTTGGGAACTCCATAATTAATCAGACCAATTCATACACCAAAATAATCTTCATGAAAATGAAGCACTACGTGTTAGTCAATCTCTCCTTGAAGACTTCTAATTAAGGGGAAATCCATTATCTTCTAAGGAAATTCATTCCATATTTTAATACTTCAACTGTTGGGAAAGTTTTCCTTAATAATTTTCCTTAATGATTAGAAGTTTATTCTACCTTTTTCCTGCCTGGTAGTGTTTAAGAGTGGAAGCAAAGGATTGATTGTTCTAGGTCTCTGAATGAAGAGAGAGTTCTAGCACCTTGACATCACCCTCAGCCCCAGATAGCTACATGTGGTGGGTATATTTGGGTCTCTATTCTTTTTTTCTTTTTGTTAGTTCTTCCCTGTTCTTAGGTGAAGAAATATCAGACATTTGAAAAGTAGGGAGAGTAGGACACTGGAGGTCAGGAAGCTGAAAACTGTGGTAGATTATATATATAAACCACTGAGCCCAGTGAGGTATGAAGTCTTGAGCACTTTCTTGACCAAGCATATGGATTTACAGGAGTTAATGAATTTTTCTAACTTTTCTAACTAACTGATATTTGGAAACTGCTTTAAGCTCTCATTATGAAGTGGGATCCTTCCCCCAGGTATAGGGGGAAAATGCCTGCATTTCTTTTGTTGCTTTCTTCTTAGTAAATATCCTTTTGTAAAATCTAAAGAAAAAAATGTTTTGTCCAGCATTATTTTTAGGTTAAAAGTAAAGATGGCTTCAAGTACATGAATAATCCTATCTATAAAGGCAAGGGATGTCCTAATATATTTTGTTCTTTTAAAGCCAGGGTTCTTTTTCTTTTCTGGAAGATTGCTGAAGTTTATGGAGCCCTTTTCAGAAAAGTATTTTGAAATATATGAATAAAGTACAAGACAAATTTGATTACAAAGAAAATTAATTTTATTGAAATGCGTTATAAAATATTTTTGAAAAGAAGTTCATGGTTTCCCTGAAATCTATTTAAATTGTTTGGGAATACATTTACCTCAGGTTGAGATTCCTTTGAAAGTTTTGAGTCATAAAATGATCCTTAAGGCTATATTGTAGAATCTTGTTAAATAGTCCAAAGTAAGATTTCAGGCTAGAAATAATAAAAATTTAAGCAGCGAAAACTTCTTGTGATATAACTATAGTAGGTCAGTCATAAAACATGTTAGAGTAGCTGTGATCAGCTACCCCCAATAGAATGAGCTGGCATGGTATGATCATAGTAAAGCAATCCCTGTGCTAAATGCAATACTAGATAAAAATGAAACATTCCATATCCTCACACAACAGTTTCCTGTACACTGAGATATTTGTAATGTTCATATAGCTACTATGTGTCCATTACAATATTTGAACCCAGTTCTTGACTCAAGGCAAGGCCTATATCATACTGTCTCTCCCAAATGAGATCATAGCTTAGATTTATTTTTCCATATTATTTATTATTAGAGTTAATTTGTGCCAGATTTTTGCTTATTTGGTAAGTATATTTTATTTAGCTGAGAACTAGTACTAAATGTTCTGGGCCTGGAATTAGACAAATTTTGTTCCAGTATAGTAGGGGAACTCTGGACACATAACCGTACTGTCAGACTATTCTCCATTACTTTTTGGTCACACTCTTTGGGTCAGGAGATAGAGTAGCAAGTAGCAAGTAGTACTGCGAAGACCACTCATGGGCAATGTATGCTATCTTAACCATGTTAGGGACCACTGAGGCATGGGCTTTGGAGAATACCTGAAGTCAGATGGAAAAACACTCCTCAAGCATCATCCTTGTCCCACCCACCATGGAATGCATAGAAATGGAAATGGAAATGCATTTGAGCAAAAATTCTCTCTTCTCATTTGGCTTGACTGCTACTCTCTATGTCTTTGACTCCCAGTTGAACTCCCTCCTTTCATTTCTCTCTCTAGGCTGGATCCACATGGTCTGGCCCAAGCTACTGGAATAATCTGACTCCAACTCCCTGCTCCTGGATCTATGTTAATCTTTGTTTCTTTTCTTTCCTTTTAAGCACTTTAGCCTTTCTTAACCTCAACTTCAGCTAATCAGTCCATCCTTTATGAAATTCTCTATCTTGTAGCTTCTGCAAAGAACTGAACCTGAGAATTTTTTTATGTCAACTGTGAACTTTTTCAATAACTTGTGAATTAAAGTTTTTGCCTTTTCTTACCCTCCTGAGTCAGAAATTGGTGAGTTCTTCACTCCAAATGAACTCCCACAGAATGGTCTTTAAGCCCCTTTTCCTGAAGCCCATTTCTTGTAATCTTCATGAGTGCTAGTTCTTCATCTAATTCTGTGACTGTGGATAAGATAAAACTTCTCTGAGCCTCCGTCTCTTCATCAGTCAAATCAGAAATATGGGTTAAGTTCTTTCCAATAACTCAGACTTCCAGGAGTCTTGTGATTTCCTGGTAACCAGGAAAAGCAGACAGTTTTATTTACACATATCATGACAAAACAATTCCCAAAATTACTCTGGTCAAGACTTTAGGCAAGCTGATGTGTCAGTTGGGGCAGAATCTCAATCATTAATGCTCCTTGATTTCTCCTCTTCTCAATCATTTTAACATGAGCAGAGGACTTAAAAAGCATTTTGTCTACCCTCTTTGGGAGAGTTTAATGATTGTTTGATTTTCTGGGTAAATAAAGGTACAGAAAGAGAAAAAAAATTTTCCCAGGAAACCTTCCAGGGGACACTTGAAGTAGCTCTCTTTTTCATTTTTGCATCAACTCTCTGACATTAAAAGTCAGTGCCTGCACATAGTGGTTGCTGATCAATTAAATCACATTTAATATAAAATTCATTCCTTTATCTTATAGAGTTAAGAAAATAGTTGTTTCTTCTCAATAGGGCTCATATGTGTATAGGGGTATCCAAATTGGATGGGAGGGGGAATGCTTGCTTTTGGTTGGTAGAATTTCAAATTTAAAGATAGAAAGGGAAACAAATCCCAATCTGGTAATTCAGACTATAGGAAATATAGACTAGTATAATTCATTGATATTTTTAATAATCTAGAAATCCTGAGTGTTTAATTCTCTGGATGAGTTTAATTACCACAAACTGCAAATAATTTAATTGGTTAGTAATACAAAGAGAAATTAAATGATACCAAAAGTCAATTTGGCCCCAACATCCTCATTCCATATTTATTTATTGAATTCCTATGAAAGGAATCCACTATAATAGCCCCTGGACCCATGTGTTGTGAAGAAGGAAATGCGGGGGGGGGGGGGGGAGCAAAAAAAGCAAAACAAAACAAAACATAACAGACACTTAGTATTCCCTGTCATAATCAGGCAGAGGCCTAATTAAAATTAAAAAGTGCCTTGCATCATTCTCTCTCTCGCATTTTTAAAACTGCACATATTGTTTTGCTACTTGGAGACGGTGGGATAAGTGGTCCCATTATACAAGTGCTATAAACTCTAGTCTATGCCGAAGGAAAATGTGATGTATGTCAGAGAAAAGGTTGGAAAAACAAATGGATCTTTGCAATATTATTCTAACTTTAGTATGCAGGGGACTGACCCTATTTATCGCCTTCCTAAATTAAAGAGGTTCTTTATACTGAAGTTGTGTCTCTCCTGATTCCTCTGGCTAGCACTACTAACTCCTTTGTAGATGCTCTTCAGTGGGGTCAGGAGGAGGGCAGTGGGGGAGGCATGTCCTGTTTATTCATAGAGGACCTCCTGTTCTCTCCCATTTTCTGTTTACTGGCAGACTTATCTACATGCAAAAAGTATGTCCTCTACTGGCAAACAACCACTCACTCTAGGCAAGTTCGCTAGCTTTTGTTGTACTAGTATCCCTTTTCTCTTCCACTACTACTGACCTACCCTTCAATTCCTTTAACATAAATGGGAATGCTTCAGTGGTGATGGGAGAGAGAAGCATTAGTTATATCTAGAACTAAGAATCAATATGCATCAGTGTTCTGATGCAACTAAGAATTTGACTGAATTTGGGCAAGTAATTAACCTCACTAGACTTGTTTTCTCTTCTGCAAATAAGCAAACAAGCACATGAATGAATGGATGTATACATACATCACATGTTTATAGATGTATATACACAAGCAGGACTACGTAAAGAACCATGCATGCATGCACACATGTGCATTTAATAATACACATCAAACATATAACTGGATTTATATATAATTGATTTCCTTTGTCATCCTATATATTTTATTTTGTACATTTAAAAAATTATTCCAAGGAGTTTGTGACACAAAAAAATGATTAAGATTTCCCCGATTAATTGACTGGTAGAAATTCTCTCCATCTGAATTTATAAATACATGAAATGGGGGGGGAGAATGGAATATATGTTTACTTTGTGCCAGAGAATGTGCTAAGAGCTTTTACAAATATTATCTTAATAGATCTCAACAATCCTATAAGGTAGATGCTATTTTATCCCCATTTTCCAATTAAAGTAATTGAGGCAAAGTTTAAGAGACTTGCCCAAGGTCACACAGTTATTAAGTGTCTGAGGTCACATTTGAATTCAAGTCTTCCTGTGCTCTATCAATTATATCATTAACTGTCTCTATGAGAGAGCACTTTCTTTACTGTGGGGTATCTCTCCACGTGAGATCTCTTCCTATCAATGCAATTAGCAACTTTGTCTATGACTCTAGAACTATCTCCCTAGTTTCTTCAGCTATAAAATTGAAATTATAATAGTACCTACTTCACAGGGTTGTGAGAGTCAAATGAGATATTTGTAGTGTATTTTTCAAAATGCCTAGCTCATATTTAATGCTTAAGATGTCCTTCCTTCTTCCCTTCCTCCCTCCCTCCTTTCCTGCCCTCTCTCCCTCCCTTCCCTCTCTCCCTTCCTTCCTACCTTTCTTCTTTCCTTCCTTCCTTCCTTCCTTCCTTCCTTCCTTCCTTCCTTCCTTCCTTCCTTCCTTCCTTCCTTCCTTCCTTCCTTCCTTCCTTCCTTCCTTCCTTCCTTCCTTCCTTCCATCCTTCCTATAGTTAGTTCTAGAAAATTGTCTGAGATGCTAAGAACTTGTATTCATATGATTAGAAAGTGTTAGAGGCAGGATTAGAAGACAAATGTTTCTGACTCTAAAGCTAAGCAACAATCCACAATGCTAAAATGCCCTCCGTTGCCTCTGAGTTTTATCAATAATTTTTGATTTTGAAAATATTACAATAATGCCATTCTAAATGTTAGAATTTTTTATTAAAAATCTACATTGAACACTTACTGAGCTAGCAGCTTGTATTAAAATATCACACTTTAGTTACATATTTTATGACTATGTATATGAATTTATGCATGCATATAATATCTAATATATGTATGTATAGATAATTTCCATATGTATATATATAATTAATTTTCTTAAATTTCTTCACTGCAGTAAATCTAAATATTAGTATCTCCATGAGAATCTAGCATATTTCTTTGTGAGTATTCAATAAATATTAATAGATAATTTTATATCTATAGACAGTGGCTCCATCAGTTACTGACAGGAGGACAATTAGGATTTCGTTCAAAGAGCACTACTCTGAGCTTTAATAAAAAGACATGGATTGTTGAAAAGGTATCAGCAACTTAAATCAATAGAAAATTCAAAACTCATTTCTGTCCTGCTGCTTAATATGAATGCAGCATCACACTTCCAATCCTGAGGCTTAACATTTACCAAACTAATTACCTGCATTATTTTGGACTCTCATGTACATTCTCATTTGATGCTTGATTTATCCAACACTGGTAATTTGGTGGTGAGTCACATTTCTCCTTTCCTGCTTTCAAACCTTGGGAGTATGCTATTTGCAAAGTGGTCTGATGAGATGGGAGCAAGGCTGTTAAGACCATCTGATTTTTTCAGCAGGAATCCCATTTAAACCTTAATAACAAATTATTGAGTGTACAGTATGACTCCAAAGGATACTGCCAAGTCATTCCCATTACTGTTCCTGACAGAAAGATTGCCAAGTAGCTAATAACTCCATCCTCCAAAATCAGCCTTATTCTCAAATGTTCATGCTTTCCACCTCTCTCTCTCTGGAACTATGTGTTTTAAGTATTCCAAAAGTGTCTGTTTGCTTATGTGTTACTTTGATTAGTAGTTTAGTCTAAAAACTAGCAAGCAAAATGAACAGTCCAGTGATCTATCTTTATATAAGCAAAGAATCGTATATCATTACTAAAAGTACTTTTTGAGGGCAGCTAAGTGGCCTTCAGGAAGGCTCTTCTTTGTGAGCTTAAATCTGGCCTTAGGCACTTACTAGCTGTGTGATCCCAGGAGAAGTTACTTAACCTGGGGCGGCTAGGTGGTGTAGTGGATAAAGCACCAGCCTTGGAGTCAGAAGTACCTGGGTTCAAATCTGGTCTCAGACATTTAATAATTACCTAGCTGTGTGGCCTTGGGCAAGCCATTAACCCCATTAGCCTTGCAAAAACCTTAAAAAAAGAGAGAGAGAGAAGTTACTTAACCTACTTGCCTCCGTTTCCTCATCTGTAAAATGAGCTGGAGAAGGAAACCCCAAATGGGATTGTGAAGTTGGACATGACTGAACAAAAAATATTTTTTTTACTTTCTTTTTATCCTGACCACTTAGCGCAATTACTAACACATAGTAAGTGCTTAATACATGGTTTCTAATTGATTGACTGAAATGTCATTCATTAATAAACAAGAAAATTGATTAAGAAGGATGCTATTATAATAAATTGATCAAGAAACAGAGCTATAAGATTTAATTTGGTCAATGCAATTATGCATTTCTTAAAAATAATCGCCAACTATGCTAACTCTTTAAGATTTGCAAAGTGTTTTCCAATAATTTTGCTGTCATTGTGTACAACATTTTCCTGGTTCTGCTCATTTCACTCTGTCTCTATACAAAGACCTATACTGGTCTTTCAAAGGTTTTTTCTGAAACCTTCCTGGCCATCATTTCTTATTGAACAACAGTATTCCATTGCTTTCATATACCATAACTTGCTTATGATATAGACAGACATATGAAAGAAATATGCCAGGTGCATGGAATTGTACAAGAGTGAAGGTTAATCAGTTTGCAAAAACCAACAAGTTGCTATCTTTAGGGGAAAAAATGAAGTTGGGAAATTTCCAAGTAAAATGGTAATAATAATGACTGGTATTATTAAGTATTTTTACCAAGTGTTTTTGCCTATGCTTTTACATTTGACCCTAACAAAAAACTTTTTGGGTTTAGGCATTGTATTAATTATACTAAAAGTCAAAGGAGTTAAGTGACTTTTAATAAGAGGGTATTTAGCGGTGAGATTCAAATCTAGGTTATATGTTATCTCCAAATCTAGGATCTTTGCCACCACATGATACTTCAGAGTGAGGACCATAGAATTTTTACCCTTTTCCAAGGGATAGTTGTGAAAAAAGAAGTTGAAAGTGCTAATCCACACAAACTTCTGAAATTTTTGTTTGTGTTGTCCTTGGAAACCAAAGACATGTACTCAGTATGGGAACCTTATCAGAAGTTTAAGTGACAACAGACATAGATCTGAAAAATTAATTCCCCTATCTGAGAGAGGAAAGATAGTCATTTAACTTGGATGAATGCTCTAGCTATTTTCCTATTATAGACCAAACTACCTATCAACAAATATAGGACTGATGTAATGAGTTGACAGGTCTATTCATTAATGTATTATTTGGGGGAAAATTGAAAAGTACTTCTCCCCCCCTCCAAAAAGAAAATCTCATCTACCTGACTGACTAAACTTCCATAATTAGAAATTCATTCCTTTTTCTTGATATTTTATTCCTTGTTAAAAATGAAAATACATCAGGAAAATTAAATCCTACAAGTAACAGTTAATCAGAAGTGAACATGGGGCAGCTAGATGGAACAGTGGATAGAGCATTGACCTTGTAGTCAGGAGGACCTGAGTTCAAATGTGACCTCAGACACTTCATAATTGCCTAGCTGTGTGATCTTTGGCAAGTCACTTAAAACCTCATTGCCTTGCAAAAAACAATCAGAAGTGAACAGGTAGTATCAATGAGGAAAAGGTACATAGGGACCTAGGGAGAGAAAAAGGGGGATGTGATAGAGGGAGAAATGACAAATAAAAGGAAGGTTTGGGGGTTCAAATACAACTTTTTTTCTGACTCAGTTTTTCTAGGGACTGCTTTGCACATGAGTTTTTCATTAAATGAGTAGACCATTATAAAAAGTCTGTCTTCTAGGGGTGTCAATATAACTAAAAATTGATGGCAAGCGAAAAAGGTAGTTCACATTAGGGAATCTGATTGAGGAAAAGAACAATACCAGAACTTGTTTAGACAAGTTATGAGTAGGTGTGGCTTTACCATGGGTAGGGTCAGTGACTTACTCATCACCTGCATGGAAACTTCCTCCTCATCAGCAAATATTTATTGTGTGCCATGGTACCTTATCTCAACAGAATTTGGCATAGAGTATGGGAAGGAGGGACTATCAGAACTGTGCCCAAATTGTATAATTTCTAGGACTTAAACCTTATGAACAAATCCTTGTGAATACAGATTGTACTTCCTCACATACTTTTGTGAGGAATATACATATATATGCATATATATATATATATATATACATATTGTATATGTATGTAAAGGTATATTCATCTGTGTGTGAATTTAATTGCTTAACTGTTTCAGTTGTATCCTCCTTTTTGTGACCCTATGTGGGGTTTTTCTGGCAAAGATATCAGAGTAGTTTGCTATTTCCTGCCTGAGTCCATTTTTACAGAAGAGAGAACTAAGGCAAACAGGATTAAATGACTTGTCTGGGGCTAAATAACCAGTAAATGTCTGAGGCCAGATCTGAACAGGTGTTTTCCTGATTCTGAGCCTGGAATTCTATCGTTTGCATCAACTACCTGTGCACACGCACATTGAGTATGGATATGTGCATATACAAACAGGCATATATACATATATATATATATGCATGTGCATACATGTACACTTATACATACATCATATATATATATATATATATATGTATATATGTACTCACATTTACCAACCTATTGCTCTTATTCATTAGTTAGTCTTTGTTATTTCATCATGAAGCAGCACTTTATGGAGAAGTACTGACCCAGAATCTAGGATAATATTTCAGCTCTGCCATTAACTATCTACATAAATTTTACACAAGTCACTCTCTGAAGTTCAGTTTATCTTTATGTAAAAAAAAGAAGGGATTGAACCAAATGGTCTCTATAGTCTCTCTCTTATAGACAGTGGACTCCTGTGGGACTTTGGGAAAAGTTATGACTCTAGGCATCATAGTTTCTTTCTCTTTTGTTTTAATTTATTTTAGTTTTGAAAAAAAAAGTATGAACTAGATGAACTTTGAGATCCTTAGACTAGAAAAAGATGTTCCAACTCTATAAATAAATTTTTTTGTTCTTCATACTTAAAGAAGATCATGACATCAGGGAGATGATGCCATGAATTGTATTTGAGTGGGGGCAGGGGACTGTGCTGTCACCAGCCTCACTATCTTTTCCAGAGCCATCTGGTTTCAGTGGCCAGATATGAATCATGACAACTGGAGATGATCCTGGATACATGTTAAATGACTTGCTCAAGGTCACTCAGCTAGTAAGAGTCAAATGTTTGATGTTGGATTCGAGCTCCTGCTCTCCTGACTCAAAGGCTAATGCTCTATCTACTGCACCATAACATAAAACATGATATGTAATGCAAAGTCATGGATAAATTCTATATAATGCAATGAACATAATATATAACATAATAACAAATTCAATGCAATTTAATGATTACATTAAGACATTTATATGATACTTGAAGGTTTATAATGATCTTTGTATACATTATTTCATTCCATACAACCAGTCTGTGAAGCTGGTCCTGTTATTATCTCCATTTTACAGAAGGGAAAGCTGAGGCTCAATTTAAGCAGATTGCCCAAGGTCACAAACTCATGGGCATTTCAGTTTCTCAATACAGAGTCTCAGATAAAAGTCTATCAAAATACTTAGCACAATTGTGCTAGATTACTTTTTCAAATTATGAATTAATTAAACTTGGGCAGTCTGCTCTCAGACTGGGTAGGGAGAATTCTGTGTTTGCTTCCAAATTAGACTCTGATCAGGGATTCTCCTGTCTTCTGGCACAATTTATAACAAAGAGAGCCAAGTTTCTAGCACAAATAAAAATTCAGGGCTCAGTTGTGACTACTCATTTCTATTATGGAGGCAGAAATGGGAAGAAAAAAATATTGTGAGAATTCTACATTTTGTTTTATTAGCAAATAAATCCAGATAGACTAAAACAAATAAAATGTATCATCTGGCATCATCAGTTTTCACTGCACAATTTTCATAATAACTATACATCCTGAACATTGATAATTGTTTTCATGAGGATCAGTAGGTCCCGTCTTCTTTTTTTCCCACAACTCTTTCTTTGTAGGATGAAAATTATCTGGAACAAAGCAAATTTTAAAATGGCCTTTGCTTTAGATGATCAAAGGTCCTTCTAAGTTATAGTGTTCTATGATGATGTAGATTTGGAACAGCTTTAAGGTTCCCTCAAGCACCAACTTTCTATAATTCTAGGATTCTATGATTTCATAATGCTCCTTACTCTCTCATTCCAAGATATAATTCCTTTAGCTTCCTAGTGGATAAAAAAATCTAGGCTAGGAGTCAGGAGAGCTGGATTCAAGTTCCTATTCTGCTCTTAGTGAGCTAAGAAAAGATATTTTGGCCTGAGCTTCTTCAATGTAAAATAAGGGATTGAGAATAATTTCTTCTAGTTTTATGATTCAAAAAATACCCAGTAACTGTATATCTCTATATTTTATTTGTGTATTTGTCTATACTTAGATAATTCATAGTTTGCTTGACTTTTCATGATATATCTATATCTATATCTATATATCTATCTATATCTATCTATCTATCTATCTATCTATCTATCTATCTATCTATCTATATAATTTTACCAACCATATTCTGGGTTCTTTGTTTCCACAGTATGGGGCATTGCAGCTTAAAAAGAAAGAAAATATCCTCCATTATTTCTTTTAGAAGTAGCACCATGATTCACTAGGGCTTTGAAATCTTGGTGTTATTGTGGTCTCTTTCCTCACCTTTGCCTCTTAAATCCTATATTGATCACACTTCTTCAATACTTCAGGAGTCTTTTTCCCTTCTCTATTCTCACTGCCAATAACATAGAACAATCTCTCCTTGCTACATACATGGACAACTGTAATAGTCTCATCATATCTTCCGACTCAAATTTCTCCCTGCTTCACACCATCCATCTTTTGTATTTCTGTGCGAATTACAACTCTTATAGTTATATTGTATACATCTTTCTTATGCATCATGTTCAGATCACCTTTTTTAAAAGAAAGATTTTATTTGAGTTTTACAATTTTCACCCCCATTCTTGCTTCCCTCCCCCCACAGAAAGCATTCTGTTAGTGTTTACGTTGATTCCATGTTATACATTGATCTCAGTTGAATCTGATGACAGAGAAATCAAATCTTTCAGGAAGAAAATAAAGTATGAGATAGTAAAATTAAATCATAATATAATGCTTTTTTTTTCCTAGTTTGACTATTAGTCTTTGTTCTTTGTTCAAAGTCCATAATTCTTTCTCTGGATACAGATGGTATTCTCCATTGCAGAGAGCTCAAAATTGTCTCTGGTTGTTGTAGTGAAGGGATGAGCAAGTCCATGCACCACCATGTTGCTGTTAGGGTGTACAATGTTTTTCTGGTTCTGCTCATCTCCCTCAGCATCAGTTCATGCAAATCTTTCCAGGCTTCCCTGAATTCCTATCCCTCCTGGTTTCTAATAGAACAATAATGTTCCATGACATACATATACCACAGTTTGTTAAGCCATTCCCCAATTGAAGGACATTCATTTAATTTCCAACTTTTTGCCACCACAAACAGGGTTGCTATAAATATTTTTGTACAAGTGAAGTTTTTACCTCTTTTTTTTATCATCTCCTCAGGGTATAGACCCAAGAGTGGTATTGCTGGAACAAAGAGTATGCATATCTTTGTTGCCCTTTGGGCATAATCCCAAATTGCTTTCCAGAAATACTGGGTGAGTTCACAGCTCTGCCAGCAATGTATTAGTGTCCCAGATTTCCCACATCCCTTCCAACACTGATCATTGCCCTTTCTGGTCATATTGGCCAGTCTGAGAGGTATGTGGTGATATCTCAGAGATGCTTTAATTTGCATTTCTCTAAAAAGTAATGATTTGGAGCAATTTTTCATATGACTATGGATTGCTTTGATTTCCTCAGCTGTAAATTGCCTTTGCATATCATTTGACTATTTGTCAATTGGAGAATGGCTTGTCTTGAAAATTTGACTCAGTTCTCTGTATATTTTAGAAATGAGTCCTTTGTCAGAAATACTAGTTGCAAAAATTGTTTCCCGATTTACTACATTTCTTTTGATCTTAGTGACAGTGGTTCTGTCTATGCAAAAGCTTTTTAATTTAATGTAGTCAAAATTATCTAGTTTGTTTTGAATGATGTTCTCTATCTCTTCCTAGGTCATAAACTGTTTCCCTTTCCATAGATCAGAACACCTCTCTTACCAAGTTAACATCAATTTATTTCTGCCTGAAATTAACACCCAACCCCACTTCTGTCCTAATCTGTTCTTTTTTACTATTCAGTTGTACCTTGCATTATCTTCTATGCACTCTTTGTTCTAGACAAACTGAAAATGCCCTGTCTACCGCTAAACCTACTTAGAATGCCCATTCCCATCCTCCCTTCCCTTATAACATCTGCTGAATGCTACCTGTTTTTTAAAGCACCAAGTCAAAGGTCACTCCCTTCATAAAACCCTCCCTTAACCCTTTGTAGTTAGTGTACTTGCCCACCTTGGACATTATTAAAAATGTTTCTCATAATTTCCAATATATTTTTTGGTTATAATTATGTCTTAAAATTATTATGCAATTTATTGTGTTAATGTAATATTCTATAAATTGAATATGAAGGCAGGGCTGGCATCTTTACCAAACTTTGTATTTTCCCTAGCTCTTAACGCAGTGCTCTTTGCATAGTAGGTGTTTAATGAATATCTGTTCAACAGAATTGCTTAACTCCATTAAATAATAATAAAGAAAATTTAAAAAATAATAATAATGCATACTTATTCAACACTTTAATATACAAAAAGCACCTTCAACCTGACAACTCTGCAAGGTAGCTAGTAGGAGTATTATAAAATGTTACACAAGAAACAACCTTTCACTTTAAATTCAATATTTAAGATTTCATAATCCTCTCCCACCCCACCTTTATAAATTCTTCTGTTTTCTTTTTCTCCTGAAGGTTCACTTCAGGACCTCTCAGGTCTTTGTACTTGAACTTGCAGATAGCTGAAGTCCTGTGTGTGTGTGTGTGTGTGTGTGTGTGTGTGTGTGTGTGTGTGTGTGTGTGTGTGTGTGTGTGTGTGTGAGAGAGAGAGAGAGAGAGAGAGAGACTATAGCTATTCCAGTATTCCAGAATAAGCCATTTATAAGGTAGAGAAGGAAATGACTTTTAACCCATATTTTTAGGACTAATGATATTAGAAAATACTTAGAAGGAACCTCATGTAGTTCACAGGTTCCCAACCTGCAATATGTGTACTCTTAGAGGATCTGAGTAATCTGTTAAGAGGGTAGAGGAAATGTTTGGTAAATAACTTTATTATCTGATAACATTAATTTATTTTATTATAAACTTTTGCATATCAAACTCTAGAATGTTTCTTTTTCATTTGGTATTAGGAGTATAGTAAAATATACCAAAAGCCAAGGTATGGAGAGACCAAGAAGCTGGAAGATCTGAAACTAGTTCATCTACCAACATTTTACAGATGAGAAAACTAGAGACCAGAAAATAACTTTCTGAATTGCCAAGAAAGAATCAGAGGTTGAGCTACAACTAGAAACCAATTCTCTTAACCCTCTGGCTCAGGGGTCATCAAGATAACCTTCTTTCCTTCCAGGTGGTCTAAGTACTGTGTCACAGCAAGAACTTTGACTTGGGTCTTATGGGTTGTCAAGTCCCTTCCTAGAGGCAGAGAGCAGACAGTGAGTGTGGGACCTGTATTTTCCTGGCACACAGTAGGTATTCAATAAATCCTAACTTAGCCCCACCACATTCCTATATACATTTTATTAAGGTATGCTTTTTTCAAAGTCCATCCACTTATAGAAATTCTTTGACTTATCTCTAGTCCTCAAACTCAAGTAATCAAGAAAAATTATTTCCTGGCAAATTTGAAAGTCAGCAGTCTTTATTTGTGTTATCATCTTGTAAAAACAAGGGGAAATATGCTCACCTTGATTCTAAAAGTCTGTCCAGGACCTCACTCTAGATTTCCTTTAAACTTTTGTCTGACGTCAATATTACTTATGTGAACAACTAAGAGATGCCACATTTTACCTTTTAACACCTATATTAAACTAAGTTAAAGCTCTTAAGTATGCAGAATTAATGTGGAAAGTCTTCATATTTGGTTGAGATTACCATGAAAATGTATCTTGCTTAAGCTGGCAAGGACAGTTTAAGGGAAAAGAATGAGTCTAAAACTTCCAGTATTTGTTCAGTCTTTTCATATATCCTCTGTTTAAACCACACAGAGGCCCAAGGGATTTCTTGGCAGACATAGCATTGCCAATGGCAGATTTATTGGCATTGAGAGAAGCAATCTGAAACAACTAAAGTCTGCAAAATATCTCTAGCATGAAACCCAGAGAAAGATATGTCTCTCTCTGCTTGTCTAAAGTGATTTACTAAATGGCCCATTGCTTTGAGTCAGTGGGGAAAGGGGAAAAAAAGTATTTAAAAGCCCCAAGCATTATATCAGATGAAGTTAAAGAAAAGCAGGATTATCCTTTATTCAGAAGTATACCTAAGGTGGGATAAATGGGGTTTCCCCCAGGATGTCAAAAGTTAGATGACATCAAAAATATTTGAATTCCTTTTTCAAGGTAGAAGAGACTGAGTTTACCACCCAGTTAGACTAAGTATATACAAACAAGAAGGCATTAGGTAGTGTACTGGCAGTTTGTTGTTCAAAAGTGAGGTGATAGTTTGTATTAGCTTCCCTACATTCATTTTCCCCCCTAAATGTTCCTGGTGTAAAAATTGCTAACAATAGCTCTTATTCTGCCTGGATAAATTTATCTCAAGCAATAATCACTTTTTGTCTTCTTAGGAAAGTGACATAGGATCTTCTCAGTATAATTCAAAATGTCCTCATGTTTCATGGTGAATTCAGCAGGGCTACAATGACTAAATCTGTCAATAATCATTCATGAATTGCCTGCTATTCATGTTATATACTATATTATATGAGCATATGGCTAAGATGAAGATAATGATTAGAATTATGCTTTCATTGGTACAAACAATTCCAAATACAAAAACTCCCTCTTCCAATGTAGGTCAATGCCTTCTCTACAAAATAGAGTCGTATCCTGAGAGGTTAAACTCCTTGATCAGAGTCATGTAACCAATGACTGTCAGTAGATCTTCCATGCCTTGGGGCTTACTCTTTATTAAATATTTCATGCTATTTTTCCCATTAAACTAGTGGGGATACAAAGACAAAAATGAAACATTCCTTGTTCTCAGGGAGCTTATATTAAATGCAATCAATAAATAAGCATTTATTAAGGACTTAGTTTGGGAATACAAATAAGACTGCAACAATTCCTATTTGCAAACAAGTTTGCAAACCTATTAGTGAAGATGCCAAGTACACATGCAAGTATATATAGAAAAAATAAAGCTTATAAATTCAAAGTCTTAAAAAGTACTTTGAGAAGTAAGGAATAGCAGTTCAAAAGATTGCAAAAAGTTAAATGTACAAGATGATAGCTGAGATATATTTTGAAGGGAAAGATTCTATAATTTGAAGGTCAGGAGAGACTACCATCCAAGCACTGATATTGGTCAGTTCAAAGACATTGAAATGGAAGATGTTTTGTTTGAGGAACAGAGAGAAAGCCAAGTTAACTGGAATGCTTAAGAGTCAGTAATCAACAGTGAATCTGAAGGGATAAGTTGATTGTGAAGAGTGTTAAAAGTTAAACAAAGGAGTTTGTCATTGATTCTAGAGGCAATGAAAAGTAACTGGAATTTAATGACAATGCTGGTCAGATATATATCATTTCAGCAGCAATGGAAGCAGAGAAAAGACTGGGATAGGAAGACCAAATAAGACATTGTTGCAATAATCAAGTAAAGAGACTATTAAAACATAAACTAAGATAACATTGTGAGAGCAGAGAAGGGTTCAGATGAGAGGGATGTAAAAGAGGTAGAAAAGGTAACATTTGATAACTGATTGGATATATGATGTGAAAGGGGTAAGGCACTGAGAAAGAGAAAAATTGAGAGTAGGAACCCAGACCTTGGAAAGGTTACATTCCTTTCCATAAGAATAGGAAACTTTAGAAGAGAAGCAGGTTTTTTTTTTTTTTTTTAAGGTTTTTACAAGGGAAATGGGGTTAAGTGGCTTGCCCAAGGCCACACAGCTAGGTAATTATTAAGTGTCTGAGACTGGATTTGAACTCAGGTACTCCTGACTCCAGGGCCAGTGCTTTATTCACTGCGCCACCTAGCCACCCCGAGAAGCAGTTTTGAGTGAAAAGATACTAAGTTGTTATTTTGGATATGTTGGATCTGAGATGTTTCTAAGACATACAATTTGAAATATCCACTAGACAATTGGTGAAGAAGGACTGAAGCTGAATGGAGAAACAGATTCTGGATATATGAATCTGGGAATCATCTTTGTAGAGATGATAGTTAAATCCATAGTGGTGATGTGGTTATCAAGCAATGGTATGTAGAGAGGGATGAGAAAACAAGTCCGTACAGAATCTTTTAGTTCAACCCAAAAAAGGGACAGGGAAGAACTGTGTAGAGAGGTAGAAAGAAAATTATAAGTGTCACTGAAACCTTGAGAGGAGAATGGATCTAGAAGAGAGTTATCAACATTGCCAACCAGTATATTGAACAAGGTTTAGAAGAAAAAACTCAGATTTAGCAATTAAGAGAGTGATAATATCTTTGGAGAAAGCAATTTCAGTTCATCAAGCTTTTATTCATTGATTTGAACTAAAGTACTCTGTTAGGTGCTTCCAACTCTCAAGGAGTTTATGTAAACAACCTGTTCAGATCAGTAGATTAAAAATATATAAATGTCTAGATAATACACTAGTCAATCATCAGTATCACACTGAAGCAGTCACATGGTGGTCTGAATTGATTCAGCCCAAGTAGAGAATTCCACAGAAGGCTACCCTTAAGAAAATTAGGCTAAAGAAGTAAACTTGTAGCAAGGATTACTTAGATTCCACAGATTCTTTCACTCACCCCATCCCTTCCTGTCAACCAATTCCAGGGCCTTTTCAACACCCCCAGTTAACATCTGGTCTCCTAGAAAACCTTGCCTGTGGTAATGCTTACACTTACCACACTTTCCAGGCAGGCCTATCCCTAAGAAATTCGAATTAAAAAGACAAAACAAAACAAAATTAAAAAAAAAAAAAACTTTTTTCTCTTTTCTACCACAAGTAGAGCATATTAAACTGGCAAAGGTTCTGGAAGTTTTCTAAGTCTTACCACCTGCTTATCTTTTTTGTAAACCTTGAATTGCCATATATAAGGACCCCATGTACTTAGAGCAAGAACAATCGAAGATATGAGAGAAATCCATTAAAATATCAAAGAACTTCCACTCTGAAAGATTAAATAGACTCCTCCCTTTATCCCTATCTGAGCAGTCAATTGAATAAAGTCAAATGAAATGAGGGGTTAACAGGTTTTATCTTTTAACTTGTCCTGGGTGGCCTACAGCTGTGATTTTGGTAGACTGCTCAAAAGAAATGTAACAGACTAGTGTATGGATCTAGTTTTTGAATTAACTAGCTATTTGGGAGTGGGGAGGGTGGGGAGGGGAAGAGGAAAGGTAAGAAGAATTATGCTGTTTTACCATTAGAGACCTAGAACTGGAAGAGATACTAAAAACCATCCAATTCAATCTCCTCATTTTACAGGGGCAATTGAGTCATGAAGGTAGAAGTCCAGTCATTAAGGTAGAAAACTTCAGAGGGGAGATTTGAACTAAAGTCCTCCACCTCTCAAACTTTTTCTCACCATACCATGGGAAAAATTAATTTCTTTGTGAGATAGTTTTATAATGCATGTAATCTCTGATTATTAAAATATATAGATATAAGTGATAAAGACTACAGGAAATACTTCCCAGAAGACAGTACTTAGAGATCTGCCCACTCAAATGTATATGACCTCTTATTTCTCAGTCTTTGATCCTAATAGGTGACTCTGTTGGGCAGGTATACACATGTTAATACAAAAAACTTGTTAATCTCCTTCACATGTTACATTGAACATATCTGTTTACCTTAGACTCTGAGGCCCCTGTGATCTTTTCCTAAGCAAGAGAGGACAGATACAAGAAAGTGAGAGCCTGGGAGCTCTAAGAAATCACTCCAGTGGTTTATATCAAATGACTGCCTGGGTTTGTTCTGGTTAGATCTCTAGGAATCATTTATCAATGATTTAAAAAAAAATTAAGGAAAGCTTATCCTCCCTCCACTCAATTTTCCTTCTGTAAATATTACCAGACCAGATATTGTAGTGCATATAATTCCTCCATAAAGCAATTAAGTAATTCTATAAAAATATAGTGTTAGGCAAAAATAATATTATGAGTGTCAGTTCCAAAAGGATGATATTATAAATGACTATTAGATAAATGACTATACAGAAACATATGATAATGATTAGGAAATCTTTTACTTGCAATATGCTTACATATGTATTTTTGGAAAGGTCAGCTGAACTCAAAAGATGAACTCAAGAGAGAAACATTCATTTATCAGGTATCTACTATGGACTACGTATTGTAGTAAGTGTTTA
The DNA here is from genome assembly GCF_037893015.1 of Macrotis lagotis. NCBI lineage: Eukaryota > Metazoa > Chordata > Mammalia > Peramelemorphia > Peramelidae > Macrotis > Macrotis lagotis. Next base: position 720,186,097 of record NC_133658.1, read on the forward strand.
CTACTCCTTATTGTTCCCCACTACCACTTTCCTATGCAGTATGCCCCTGATACTCTTTCCCTCTTAGATTCAATTTATTTGTTTGTTCCTAGTGTTGGAGAAAATTATTATAAATAATCTTCTTGATGTCTCATTTGAGTAATGCCATTGCTAAAAATCTGAGTTAATATCTTTGTTAAAAACTTTAACAACAATAATTATATGAACCTATTGGCAGGTTGTTAAGAGCAAACATATCAGTGTTGTCCTGGTGTTTGGGAGGATAACCTCACATAGGGTTACTCCTAGAATTTTAGGAGTAGTAAAAGCCCCACCTAGTCATTGGCAGTGTGTGTTGTATAAGAATCATTGGAGACAATAAACATAGATGATTCCACAATACTTTAATCTGTACTTAGTGCAATTTGATTTAGTATAGATTCAAACTCTATACAAATAACAGCCATAGTTAATGGTTTCCTGAGTTCCTTAGGCCAAAATCTGTCATCTGGAACCCAAATTTTGGTGAAATAACTCTAGACTTGATAGGTCCTCATATGGAATATTAGCTCTACAGTATTTGAAAACTTCTAAAAGTTTTTATTTCTCTGTCATGATCTTCAAGAATCCAAGATCATCTCCACATTATCATAAAACTTTGATATAGAAATAGAGGGAAATTTATATAAATTAGTTTAACTAATATTATCTAGTAGACAGAAGTTCTTAGAAGACAGAGACTATGTGTGTCTTTATATCTATAGTTTACTGCACAAAGGAAATACTTAAGTACACATTGAATTGGATTAAATTTTATTTATCTTTCAAGTCAAAGGCAGGCCCATAGCATGGAGCATTGCTTTGGTAAGAGTCTTCCTAGAGGGACTTATGACTAGCCAACATTTATACAATGCTCTTAATCAATACCTATAAGCTACCTATAGTTGTTGAGTGCCAAATATTTACTTATAAAAGTACTTCATTCACTTGAGGGTTTTCCAATTGGCTTTGAAGTACCCATGTTTCCTTGAAAAAAAAATAAGACCTAACTGGAAAATAAACTCTAACATGAAAGCCCCAGTTAAGATCATCAGTCAGATGAACACATTTAGGGTATCCATTGCAATACATGACAGACATATTGAATTATAAAATAATAATATTAATATATAATTAGATAGAAATAAATAATATTATTGATGGTAATACTTGAAATAAAAAATAATATAAATTATAATTATTTGAAATATCCACGGAGGTCTCTTTGGATGAAAGATGAATGCTGATGCAAACAGATGAACTCAAAACTTACTGTTGTATGACCAGTCAGGGTACAGACACAATGCACAAATAACATGTACACTTGATATAGTCTGGATGGAAAGAAAATCCACCTCTAATTATTACTACAGGTCAGATAGATAAACTTAAAAGTATTTCAGGCACTTATGTTCTTGAAATCAAAAAATCCTGGTGTACACAAGTAGCTTTATAAGGAAGTGGGTCGATTTAAGGCTCTCACTTGTTTTGCAAGGTGGCCAAAGAGGTCTGCTGCTCTGGGATTCAGCCAGCACTCACTGAGTTAAAGACATGAAGAGCTTCCTTGCAGAGAGAATAGATCAATTAATGACTCCCACAGGAATGACTGCCTATCTCCAGAAGTCCCCTGAAAATAAGTCATATGTTCCCATCCAGAGGAAGAAAAACAAAACGAAACACAAAAAAACCCCTTCAAGAATCTGATGAACACTCTATAAAAAGTATCTCTTATGTATCACTATCTCTTAATCCTAATTTCTCATACCAAAAAAGACTATTCTGTAAACATGTTTATCAAAAGTATGTATGTACAATGTTAAACTGTTCACCCTTGAGGGGAGGGGGTGGGAAGGTAGGGTAGAAGGAAATTTTTTAACTTAAAATATATATAGTATATATGCATATGGATGAATGTTAAAAAAAATAAAATAGATGAACTTAAAAAAATAGGTCATATGGTGTCTTTTGGAACAAAAATTAATATAAGAACTGGTCTTATTTTGGGGGAAATACAGTAGTATTGATGTGTATCCCATTAGTATCAACTGTTTAATAATACCAATAGAATAATGAATAGTACTTTTCTTAGTTTATATAGTACAGTATAATACAGTATTATAAAGTAAAATACAAAGAACTATATAGTAAGACAAAAGCAAACTGTAATCTGTTGCTCTATTGGTTTAATATTCAATGACTGTTACTAATGGAATGTATACAAGTATATACCTATACCATATTTATATATATGAAATATGATTCTACCAGTTTGAATTTCTCCTCAAAAAAGACCACATATAACCTTTCAAGAATGCTCTTAACTTCAGTAAATCTAATATTTAGTGAATCAAAAGAAAAATGATCAGGAAGACCATTATTATTTAAAGGGTGATATGTTTTGTCATTAAGATAAAGTGCCTTTTCACTTCTCAAAAGTGATATTTTCTTTTGCATGCTTTCCCATTTGAACCCAAGAATTTTTCTTTAAGAGATTTGATGGGAATTTTGTCTTGAATGCTCATCATGGAAGGACAGAATCAAAAATCAGGGGAATGATTGATTTTCAGGTAGCTTCATTTTAGAAGCTCAGCTCAATTTTTGATTTTCATTGAATGTGATAAGACCAAAAGAAGATACCAAAGATTTCTTACTGATATGTGACATGGAAGATTGATTAACATGTGCCTAAGATGGACTATCACATTTTCAGCATTCAAGGTAACAGAGGATATTTTCATGTCCCATTAAGACATGCATCCTTTTGAATGATCAATAGGAACATCTCTAGGCAATATTGTCAAGTAGACACAATTTGTTTCCATTGTCCTCATTATTCCCATTCTCAGTTCTTTCCTCTTATTTCTGATGCTCAGTGACTCAGAGAATTGCTAGCAATATCATTGAATGGATAAAAAAGTAAAGGTAATTCAATTGCTAAATACCAGTTCTGGGAGAGAACCTAGGAGGCTCCTGATCCCAAATCCAGTCTTCTCATTGTACCCTGCTGTTCCCCACCAATTACATAGTGATATTTCCTGACCTACACCCCTGAAAATTCACATCCAGGAAAGGATAGTCATTCAAACTAGAGTGTAAGTTTAAGTCAATATGTTACTTATATACTATAAATATGGAGCTTAAATATATGGTCTGTAATTTGATACTCTTATTTTATATACAAAACCTGATACTTAGAAGTTAAGATTTGCCCTAATCATAGAGGTACTTTTCAAAAGGCAATTACATTTTAAATCTTATCTCTAATTGTATAATAAAAAAAAAAAATTGTTAGAGGAGTATCTAGTATCACTTAGCATGAAGTAAGAACATATGGATTCAGGAGGTCTTTCCAGAACCCCTAACTTAATAGCACACAGGAAATTACCATATTAAATCCCCATATATAAGATATACCCTTTTTGAAAAATTTAGGGTCTAAAAACTGAGGGCATCTTATATAGTAGTAGTAGATTTTTACTTGTATTTCCTGCTTTTTCACACCTGTCTTTGTACTTATTGTTTCACATTTGTTACTGGTATATTAGGTTACTTTTGTCAAGTTCTGCCCAGAAATGGCTCAGAAAAGTTAGCTCCAATGCTAAATTCAAGTTCAAAGTGATCTAGTTTGCAAAAGTCAATGGAAATTGTGCTGCTGACTGTCAGTTTGGTCCTCCTCCAATTGAGAAAACAATATGAGACAGACTACAGGAGGAAGAAGATATCCTCCTGAAAACATCAGGGCAGAAGAAGGCCATTAGAGGCAGGTCAGCCAAATGGCCTGAGTTAGAGAGGGAATTGAAGAAATAGATTGAAGAGCAAAGAGCCATTGGAGCTCCTGTGTCCACCAAGATGGTTCAGCAGAAGACCAGAAGAATTGCTGATGAAAAAGAAGTGATTGATATCAAAGGACACAATTGAAGCTTCAGGTTCATGAAACAGAATGGACTAAGCATTTGTCCACGCACCAGACTCGTCCAAGGAGAGCTTGTGGTCAACCACAGACCAGGGCACTGGCAGGAAAGTGATCAGAGCCTCTCCTGAGACAATGATTCATTATCAAATACAGATGAGAACAAGCTATTGGATGGGAGTTTTGACAGTGATGAGTTGTATGAGTTTTATGATGAATAAAATGAGTTCAATATCTTTATGTAATACATTTTTGTTTTCAAATTTCAGGCCCCCAAATTAAGGTGCATCTTATACATGGGGAAATATGGTAGAACCTAGGCTAAAGAGGAGGATCATGTCCTGTTTTGGCTTTGATTTTAATTCTATCAAGTCTGATAATATAACTTCTATTTCCAATCTAGTTTTACTTCCTTCAGTGACTATCTGGCAAATATATCTGCACTGAATCCATTAAGTAGAGGGAAAGAGGACATTTTTCTGTCATTTGAACCTCTCAATCCTTTCAGTTTAGATAATCAAATATGCTCAATAAAGGTAGATTCAGATATTGTGGAACTTGTATTTAATAAAAAGTCAAGGCTTTATCTATGATTGCTCTCAATTTTAATCAGCTCTAGTTTCAGTACATTTTTATTTAAATGGCATAGTGTGCTTTGGTGTATATGGGTCCTTTCCACTTGAAGGGATTTAAACAAAATTTCAGTCAGGTTTAATTTCAGGGATGGTTAGTAAAGGAAGTGAAGGAACACAAATCTGGGATCAAAGACTGGTTGACTCTTCCAGACTATCAGGGAAGGCATAGAAATACACGAGAGAGAAAAAGACTTAGGAATTTAATAGAATTTTAGAAACTATTAAGAGAGAGAGTCAGGTGACTGTGGAATATATGGATCATCAGTGTATTTATCAGGAGAGGTAAAATGTATTTTCAGATGGGAAGTCCAATCTGTCCTGGTTTGAGTATCATCAAGTCTTAGATGTAAGTCGCCAATATTCTTGAATAAGCCTGAGGCCCTTGGCAATGCTTCTGATTCCACTCCCTAACAAGCTAATTCTGACTCACAGTGCAATAGTCTGTTGGCAATGCTATTTGTCCTCACCTCCAAGCATGGTGATGGGCTGGCAGCCAAAGCATGATATGTCAGGTGAGGGGAAATAATTCAAGAATTGGAAAATCCCCATTCTCAACCAATTTCTTCTGGAACAAGAAATTAAGAACTAGCTATCCCTTACACATCACAGGGTTATGTGCCCCTATCATCTGGAAAATCTGCCTAAAACTTTTGGACCTTCCCTTTGTACCAGAGCAGAAGTCTGTTTTTTTTCTTTTTTCTTTTATGGAGTGTTTATAAAATTTGGGTTAAGTATTTGCTCCTAGGCTGAATGTCATCTATTGGCCTTTGTGTGTCTTCTACATCTTCTGCAAAACTCTTCAAAAATTGCCATTTAATTTCTTATGTTGACACAAAATAACTCAAAGCTCTGATAGAGAAAGTTGCAATGTGGAACGGATAATATAGAGTTCTTTAGCTTTTTTGTGCATCATGACCCCTTTTATCAGTCTTGAGAAGCCTATGAACCCTCAGAATAATTTTTAAATACACAAAATAAATTTCAGAGGATTATAAAATAACCCAACTATATTGAAGTTTAGTCATAAAAAAATTTTAAAAATAAGCAAGTCCACAGACCGAACTAAAAGAATTCAATGACAAATGCAATGAAAAAGTAGGATGTGGGGGACAGAGCCAAGATGGCAACAGGAGAAGATTCTCTCTTAGGTGCTCTCTCTCTCTGATATTTCCAAACTTATAAAATAAGAAGTCTAACTAAATTTTCAAGAGACAGAACCCATAGAGGGATCCAGTGAGACAGTTTTCCAGACCAAGGTAACCTGCTCCATGGGGTTATAGAGGCATCCACCAAAGTGAAGGAACTTCAGCCTCCCAGAGACAACCCCAGGGCACTGGGAGCCACAGCTCATGGCAGCAGGTGCAGTTTCCTGACCTACAACCCGGGGAGCACTGAGCACAACTTGGAAGATCAGTTGGGGGCCTCTGCCAGAGCAAGCATGTGAAGCCCAGCCCTCAGGGCACTCAGTGAGCAGTATGTCCACTGCAGCCCAGATCCAGGAACCAGAAGCAGGTGGAGCAGGATAAGCAGGATCACCTAGGCCTGAGTGCTGAGCCTAGGCAGAGGAGTGGAGATAGACTTCCAAAGTCTGTCCTCTGTACTTGGAACAGTACTCTGGGTCTCTGACCACAATCCGATCCTGATCACAGTCTAGGGCCCCCATAGAACAGCAGGGCCTCCTCCACCTCAGACCCATGGCAGGGGGTGCACTTGTGGTCATTCACAGACCAGGAGGGAAGACAGAGCTTCACACATGGAGATCCTAGTGGGGGGGGAGGGTGTTCCAATAATATTCAAAAGCTCAGGAAGCACCCCAAAACCAGGCATGGGCTGGGGAAATGAGTAAGCAGAGAAAAAAGAGAAATATCATTGAGAAATATATTGTTTATTATTCCAAGAAGGATCAAAATACTCAATCTGAAGGTGAAGAATTACAAGCTCCTGCATCTAAAGACTCCAAGACAAATGGAAATTGGGCTTAGGTTATGACAGAGCTCAAAAAAGATTTTGAAAATCAAGTAAGGGAGATAGATGAAAATTTGGGAAAAGAAATGAGAGAGATGCAGGAAAAATGTAAAAAAGAAGTCAACAACTTAGTCAGGGAGATACAAAAAAATGTTGAAGAAAATAACATGTTAAAAACCAGCATAGGTCAAATGGATAAAACAGTTCAAAAAGTTATTGAGGAGAAGAATGCTTTAAAAAGCAGAATTGACCAGATAGAAAAGGATATAAGAAAGCTCTCTGAGGAAAACAAATCCTTCAGATGTAGAATGGAGCTGAGGGAAGCTGATGACTTCAAGAGAAATCAAGACATAATACTTCAAAACCAAAAGAATAAAAAATTAGAAGAAAATGTGAAACATCTCATTGAAAAAACAACTGATCTGGAAAACAGATTCATGAAAGATTATTTAAAAATTATTGGGATACCTGAAAGTCATGATCAGGAAAAGAGCCTTGACATCATTTTTAAAGAATTCCTACAGGAAAATTACCCAGATATCCTAGAAGCAGAGGGTAAAATAGAAATTGAGAGAATCCACTGATCTCCCCAAGAAAGAGATCCGAAAAAAAACAATCCCCAAGAATATTATAGTCAAGTTCCAGAACTCCCAAGTCAAAGAGAAATATTATAAGCAGCCAGGCACAATCCAAATATCATGGAGCTACAGTCAGGATCACACAGGACTTAACAGCAACTACATTAAAGGCTCATAGGGCTTGGAATATAATATTCCAGAAGGCAAAAGATCTCAGAATGCAACCGAGAATCAATTACCCAGCAAAACTTAATATCCTCTTCCAGGGAAAAATATGGGGAATTTCAAATGGTCCTGTTAAAATGACCAGAACTGAACAGAAAGTTTGATCTTCAAATTCAGGACTCAGGTGAAGCACAGAGAGTGGAGGAGAAGGGTCAAATATGGGGGACTTAATGATGACAAACTAAATGTATTCCTGCATAGAAAAATGATACTGATAATACTCAAATGAACCTTCTCATTTAATAGAGCAGGTAGAAGGAGCTTTTATAGATGAAGCACAGGAGAGAGCTGAATTTGAAGATGTAATATAATGTAAAAATGGAGTCAATGCCTAAAAAGGAAATGTAATGGGAGAAAGAGAAAGGAAAGGTGGAATAGGCTGAGATATGTCATATAAGATTTTTTATTACAATGAACTATTGCAATGATATGGAAGGGGGCAGGCAAGGGGGGGAAATGAGGGAATCTTCGCTCTCATGAGAGGTGGCTAGGAGAGGAAACAGCATATGTACTCAATGGGGTATAGACATCTAGAGTAAGAAGGAGAGAAGGGGGACAGGGGGAAGGGGGGCATGTGAGTGATGGAAGAGAGAATGGACCATGGGGGGAGAATGATCAGATATAACACATTCTCTTTTTTACTTCTTGTAAGGGGCTGGGATTGGATGATCTATCTGAAACCATAGGGCTGGGTAGATGCTGGGCCTAAGGGGTGGTATGTGGGCTCAGGGCTTCTTGACCCCAGGGCCACAGATCTGTCTGCTGTGCCACTCAACTACCCTACAGCACATTTAAGAAGAGGAACAGAGTGAAAAGAGAGAGAAAATATAGTACATGGTAGTGGGGAAGTACAAATGGAAGGAGTTGCGATCAGCAATGATAACAGTGGAAAAATATGGAAGTAGCTTTTCAGATGGACTTACCATAAATAATGTGATCTATCCACGACAGAGCTGGAGGTGTTGGAACACAGACTGAAGCACATTTTTATTATTATTATTATTATTTTGGGGTGTGGTTTGCAGGGCAAATGGGATTGGGTGGCTTGCCTGGGGCTGCACAGCTGGGTGGTTGTTGGGTGTCTGAGGCCAGATTTGGACCTGGGTGCTCCTGGCTCCAGGGCCGGTGCTCTGTCTGATGCACCACCTGGCCACCCCAACTATTACTATTATTATTATTATTATTATTATTATTATTATTATTATTATTATTATTATTATTTTGGGGTTTTTTTTTTTGCAGGGCAGTGGCTTTCCCAGGATCACACAGCTGGGTGATTGTTGGGTATCTGGGGCCAGATTTGGGCTTGGGTGCTCCTGGCTCTAGGGCCGTTGCTCTGTCCACTGTGCCACCTTGCTGCCATAATAATAATAATAATAATTATTATTATTATTATTATTATTATTATTATTAATTTTACTTTTTTCTTTTCTTTACTTTATTGCTCATGTGGGTCTATATTTTTGGGGGGAATGGGTACTATGTTTACTCTTAAACATGAATATTTTAGTAATGTATGAAAATATCATTTGTACAAAGGAACAAGTAAATAAATGGGGGAAAAAAAGAAAAAGTAAGATGCGAGGGTTCACATTCTAATTCTCATACTAAATGACGTTCTGAATTTTTGTTGCTGTTTTTGCCAGGCAATGGGGTAATCTCTCTCTCTCTCTCTCTCTCTCGGCACATAGCTATGTGCACTGTCCACTTGTCCCACCTACTGCCTTTGTGTAAACCTCTGCCCCTTAGACCCTTAGACTGGGTTCTCGCTACTAGATTTGTTTCTCACATTTTCCATCAAAAGTTCCTATTTCATTCTCCATTAAAGTTCATTTCTGTTCTCTTATTAAAGTTATTCTCGTATTAAAGTTATTAAAGAATGTCTGAATTATAAAGGACCTCATAGACCATATAGCCTGTACTTGAACAAGACTTCCCATCTTAACATGTTCTATAAACAAAACTGTCCTTTGCTTGAAGACTTCAAATAAGAAGGACCTTATGATTTGCCTTTATCCAGCTCTAAGCTCTCTCCTGATGTCCTGGCTCACTTATCGAAATCACTGTTGGATACTTCAAAATGGATGTTCACTAGACATCTTAAATTGAGAATATCCAAAATTGAACTCATCTCTACACCTTCAATCCCACACTCCCTCAATTTGATAATCAAGGTAGCTAACATCCTCACAATATATAGACTAACAACCTAGGTGTCATCCCTGGTTTTAAGACCTGATGTTGCCTGGTCTTGCTCATTTTATCTTCATAATATTTCTTGTATATGTCCTATTCTCTCCTCTAACATTGCCACTGCCCTAGCATAGACCCTCATCACTTCATGCCTCGGCTACCGGATTGACCTTCAGGTTCATCTCTATTTTGGTCCCTCCTGCACTCAACTATAAAAATCTTCCTACAGTTCAGGTCTGACCATGTCACCCTACTATTCAATTAAGTTTAGCAATCAGCTTTCAGGGTGGGAAAGAAATAGCATATTTTTTTAAATTTAATCCATAACAGTATTTTCTCTATCTTCATTTTTTCCTTCACTTTTTAAAGTCTAAATATTCAACAAAATAATAACTGAAATTCTGGGATTTTGAGGTGAAAATGCTCTCTCTGAAAACCTAACAATTACCTCTCTTCTCTGTTTGAACTGGCTCTAACACACCTCTGCATAAAGGCTAAAAATACAGAGGTTGTTACTGAAAAACAATTCATGTCAATGCTACACAATCAATGTGTTTATCAGAAGAAGGAAAAAAAGCCTCTTAAATCATCCTGATACCAATTAAATCAGACACTCTCAGATATACTCTCTGTAGCCACTCCTGGCAGAACTTCATTTACCATGGAAAGATGTGGAGATTCCAAGCAAAGAATGATGATTTTTTTTTGGAGGTAGGAAGGTTGCTGTCATAGAGAGGTTGTTGCCTCTCAAAACATGATTCAATATAACAAGCTAGTTCTATGTCACTTGAAAAAAAGCATTTGCTTTTCTGGAAAGCAGTAGGTTCTAGGGAGATCTGTGATGGATGCAAAACTTCAAAGAACTGACTCCCTTGATAAGAGCTGAGTAATAATACATAGAAGACATGGTGAACCATCTGACCCTAAAAAAAATTTCATTATTTCCCTTATGAGTCATGCAATGCACCTGCATCCTGGGAAAATATGAAACCTTCCTTAGAGTATGCACAGTTCACTGCTTATTCAGTGTGGGAGTAGAACTGATTATCTAGACTCACTCCTTTTCCCTAGTTTTAAAAAAAAGGGAAAAAGTTTTAGCTTTGTTTTAGTTTTTGATCAGAGAGATTCAGTGGAATTGACTGATAGTCAAATAATAAAATAGAAAGAGCAAATCCTTAGAAATCTGGGAGTTAAGCACTTTACCTAGAAGGATCAAAAAGATATAGATTTAAAAGTGGAAGAGACTTTAGATTTCATTGTGTGCAATACCCTCATTTTATGATCAAGAAGAGATCAAATAACTTGTTCAGGGAGTAATAAGTAAATTCCTAATGCAGGATTCAGGCCCTGGGCTTTCTCCTAATCTAGCCTTCTCTTCACTAACCCATGTTGCCTCTTAGAATTTCAGAATTCCATTCAAATTTTCTAAATATAAAATATATAATTGGATAAAATGATTCAGAAAGGACAAACGAACAATTTCTGCATTATTGAAAATAAAATTTACTTTTTTTACATAATGTGATAGAATTAAAAAGTGTGGGTGATTTTATATTTTGCAATTAATAATAATAATAATAATAATGATTTATATATATTGGTGCTTTAGTGTTTCTGAGGTCTTTAAGTCTCATTTTTAATCTATTTTCTGTCTGATATTATAGTTTGGGCAGCTCAGGATTTATATTCCTGTTTTAGAAAGGAGAGAATTAATGCTGTCTTAGATTCTTATTTAGTGATTTCCCTTCCCCCACACCCCAGGGTATACAATTACTAAGTGAAGAGCTAGTGTTAGTCCTCATATTTTTCACTTCTTTTCAGTATTCTATTCACTATTTTATGTTATGTCATTTATAGAGCTCCATTTATATCATAGATAGATAGATTATATTTTATTGTTGTTCAGTCAGTCACATCTGACACTTTGTATCTTGTTGAACCATAGCATGCCAGGCCTTCTCTGTCTTCCACTATCTCTCAAAGTCTATTCAAACTCAGGTTCATTTTATTATATTATCTATTAATTTCATACTCTGCTGTCTCCATTTCCTTTTGCTTTCAGTTTTTTTTTCCAACATCAGTCTTTTCCAAGGAATCCTTTCTTTTCATTATGTAATCAAAGTATTTTGGCTTCAGCTTCAATATTTGACCTTCCAATTAGCAGTCTGACTTAATTTCTTTAAATATTGACTGACTTAATTTTCTTGCTGTCTTGGTGTCTTCTCCAGCACCACAATTTAAAAGTGTCAGTTCTACAACACTCAGTTTTCCTTAGAGGAAAACTGTTATATATTATTATTCGATTAACCATAGCTTTGACTATACTGACCTTTACTGGCAAAGCGATACCTCTGCTTTTTTTTAGTATGCTGTCCAGATTTTCCATGACTTTCCTTCCAAGGTGTAGCTTGTAATTTCATGGCTATAGTTCCCATCTGTAGTGACCTTTAAGCACAAGAATATAATATCTGACTCTACTTCCATTTCTCATGCTTCCATCTGCCAAGAAGTGGTTGAACCAGTTGCCGAAATCTTAGGGTTTTTTTGTTTTGGTTTGGTTTGTTTTTGTGGTTTTAAATCAACTTTTACACTGTCCTCTTTCACTTTCATCAAGAGACTTATTAATTCTTCTGCACTTTCTTCCATCGGTTTTATCTTCTGCATATGTGATTGTGGATATTTTTTCTGGCAACTTAATTCTGACTTTTAATTCATTCATTCTGACATTTCACACAATGTACTCTGCATATAAGTTAAATAAAATGACAGTATACAACTTGATCATACTCCTTCTTCAATTTTAAACCAATCAGTTGCTCCTTGTTAAGTTCTAAATATTGACTCACATACAAGTTCCTCAAGAGATAAGTGAGATGACTGAGCACTCCCATCTTTTTGAGAACTTGTCACATTTTGCTGTGATCCATATTGTCAAAGGTTTTAGAATCATTGAAACAGAGGTATATGTTTTTTCTGGAATTCCCTTGCTTTCTTCATAATCCAGCAAATGATGGCAATTCATTCTCTAGTTCTCTGCCTCTTAAAAAACCAGCTTACTCTTCTATTAATTCGTGGTTCATATTTTGCTGAAGTCAAGTTTTCACAATCTTAAGGATAACCTTGCTGACATCTGAAGAGTGAAATTGTTCAGTAATTTGAACATTCTTTGACATTATCTTTCTTTAGGAATAGTACGTAAACAGATCTTTTCCAAGCCAGTGGCCACTCTGGAATTTTCCAAATTTGCTGGCATATTGAGTACAGTGCCTTAAGAACATCATCCTTTAGGGTTTCAAATAATTCAACTGGAATGCCATCACCTTTACTATCCTTATAGTTAGCAATAATTCCTAATGTCCACTTTATATCATTCTCCAGTATGTCTGGTTCTAGATCAGTACCTCTATCATCATGGTTACTGGTGATTTTAACATTATTTTATATAGTTCTTCTGTGTATTCTTGTCACCCTTTCTTAATTTCATCCACTTTTCTTAAATATGTAAATGGATAGCTAACAGATATAGTGAATAGAAATTGACTTCAGGATCACAAATTCCTAAGTTCAATTCTCAACTCTGACACATATTAGCAATGTGACCCTGGGAAAGTTTCTTATACTTTTTGTGCTCCTAAGAAATTTCCTAATTTGCTGGCAATCTATATGGTAGAGGGGGGCTTATATAGCTCTATGCTATTGGAATCAAAGAGAAGGACAAGAGAAAAATATATGTAACAAAAATAGATTATAGTATATATTTTATTGTGTTAATATATTTAGGATCTATGATCTGGCAGGTTTGTGAGTTCTCTCCCTGAAGGTAGATGAAAACTGGTCCATGATAAGACTGAAGCAGTTGCTTAAATTTTTGAGAAGATAAATGTCATACCATATTGAGTATCCTCAGATGAGACCTTTAACCCTATATCCTTCTGATCTCCAATTCCAGTGCTCTTTCTACTCTACCATGCTGCTTCAATGTATTATGTACTGTATTGGTCAGATTAAAAATTGTGCACAAATACAAATCTACAATCCTAAAATCAGATCTCTGAAAAATAGAAATATATGTATATTATTATATTAAAAAACATTTCTTTTATTTTTGTGTTAAAATAATTTTGTCTATATATGTATATATATATATATATATATATATATATATATATATATATATATATAAAATATACTTTTTTAAAGTTCACAGATCACAGGTTAAGAATTCCTGCTTTAGTATCAGTAGTTTTCTACTACTGCTATATGACTGAAAAATTCTGTAATACTGCCACTTCTGAAGAACTAATTTTTAAAAAATTTTTATCTTATTTTTTAGATAGTATTCAACATTAAATTTTTGTAATATTTTGAGTTCCACATTTTTTACCTTCCTAATTTCCCTCTTCTCCCTTCCTTATAGGTTATACATTTACAAGCATGCTTAACACATTTCCACATTAGTCATGTTAGGAGAAAAGGAGAAAAAGGAGAAAAGGAGAAAAAAACTGTGAAGAAGAAAAAAAACAAATTTTAAAAAGTGTAAATAATTTTCTTTGAGATGCACTCAGACTCAAATTCTTTCCCTTTGGATGTGTATGATATTTTCCATCACCAATCTTTTAGAATTGTCCTTGATCACCAAACTCCTAAGGGAACTAAATCTATCATAGTTGATCATTATATAATGTTTCTGTTAATGTGTACAGTGTTCTCCTGGTTCTGCTTACTTCACTCAGTATCAGTTTATATAAATCTTTCCAGGTTTTTCTGCAATCTTCCTGCTCATGCTTTCTTACAGAATAATAATATTGCGGAACAATCCCAATCATATATCACAGTTTGAAGAACTAAAGTTTTCGGTCACTTGAGAACAAAGGTAATGGTGTAGAACTTGTTGGGTGTGAGTAGGTTGCAACATATTTTCAACAAAGAACTGACTATATAAGAGTAGCTTGAAGGATATAATTAGAGAGGTATTAAACTAAAAAATGAGGTTGGCAGGGCACAAAGTAAGAACTAAGGAAAGCTGTTGGACAGCCATGATTATTATTTATGTAGTATAAAGAGAGAGAAGAGTCCTCAGTATATTGGCTTAATTGAATCCCTTTGAATGATACATAAGTGAACATGGATGAGAAATGCATATTATAAGAAGGTGTTGATGGGTTACAGTTTGTACTAGTAGAGGAAGAATCATTTCTGTGATGAGATTTAAACTAGAAAATGATCTCTGTATCTTTTTCTCCATTCTAAAATTATATAGTCTTTCCAAAATTTATATTTTCCTATTTATAGGAAATAATTTTAATTTTTGTTAGGAATTTGTTTACTTTAAGTACAGTTTGAGTTTCAGTACAATATCTAAGTTTACAAAAGGGTTTTGGTGCATGATCACCAGAAATAGAGGAACAAACACAGGAGACAGCAGCAATTTACTTCTGAGAGAAGACATTCTGTGTTTGTCTATGACATAATTGGGAACTGGTTCTTTTCACTAGTTATATAACCAGAAATGAATGCCTGAATCTTTAAAACTATCTGAGTAGAATAGTTACTCTCACTTCAGTGGCCACTAGGGAGGAAAGTCCTTTTCACTTAAAGAATAGGTACCAGGGACTAAGTAGGGTTTGAAAGAGGTCGCCTTTCTCTCCCTGTAACTTTGAAAAATGGACTTGTGGTCTTAATCTCTTTGGTTTTTGTTTTGTTTTTTTTTTTCTTTTTGATTCTATATGTGACAGTAGAGCTCTCAGACATGGGAACTTGAACTATGGGGACTTGAGAACCAGGATTCCTGATGATATTTTCCATCCATTCCAGTAGGGAAGCCTTGAGAAGCCAGGGTCCTAAGACATAAGACCAGAGAATATTTTGGACTTGGATTTTAGCAAAGCTAAATATAGGAACTAAACCCAGTTCCCATCTCTTCAAAGAGATAGAGATGGCATAGGAGGAATTTTGGCCTACCTCCTTAGGTGCTGAAGTAGGGAATTTTTATTCATGACATAAACTTTACTTCATAAAAGTGAATTTAACTATCAAGTGGTTTCACGGAACTGGGGTACCATGGACCCCTAGAATTAGAAGAACACAACTGGTGGGGTTTTGAGTCAAATGTGGAGATGATCCTTCTCCCCCATCTCCTACAAATATACCTCAACTGTCTAAAGGCACTATACATCTCTGGGGAAGAGTGAAATGTAATATACCTGACTTTTAGGCAATGGAGAGAATCAGTGTAATATAATCTTACTTCTCATCTGTTTGAATATCATAGGATTTTAGATTTAGACCTGGAAAAGATTTCAAGTCATCTAGTCTAGTCTTTTATTTTACAGTTGAGGAAACCTGTCTAATTAAGGCACGATTATGTTACTTGTCTATCATCACACAGTTAGTTAGTATTGCTAAGAAGAGATTTTGACCCCAACTTGTCTGACTCTTAGCTTAATGTTCTTTTCACTGTAACACATCAAACTTATAAAAGAATTGTTGGGCATTTGAAATAGTGCTGGTTATATTTGAACTTTGGTTCAAATATGACTTCTCATATTGACTACCTTGGCATTTTCTATCTTAGCATTTAAAATTCCATGGACCTCAGTTTCCTCATCTGGAAAAGATTTGGGGTCCCTTTTAGCTCTAGGTTTATAATATTTTGATCCTTATAGAAAGTACTATCATTCAAAATTTCAGCAATCCTGCATCTTTTTAAAGCTATATTTATTATTTACTTTTTAATATTATTGTCTTTTTAAATTTTTGAATTCTAGATTTTCTCCTCCCCACACCCACACCTATACCATTCACTCTTAAGGCAAATAATATATCAATTATACACATGAAATCATACAAAACATTACTGTATTACAAAAAAGAGCAAGAAATCTATACTTCAATTTAAAGTTTATCAATTATTCCTCTGGAGGTGAATAGCATTTTTCTACCATGAGTCCTTTGGAATTTGCTTGGATCATTGTACTTATCAGAAAAACCAAGTCTTTCACAGTTGATCATCATTATAACATTGCTGTTACTGCACTCAATGATCTCCTCATTTTCCTCAACTTTACTTTGTATGAATTCACATAGGTAATGCTATCCCCCCCAACCAGTCCTCATCATTTCTCAGAGCAAAATAAGATTCCATCAAAATCCTATGCCCACAAATTATTGAGTCATTCCTTAAATGATGAACACTCCCTCAATTTCTAATTCTTTGGCACCACAATAATAAGTATCCTTCATTCTCAAAGAAGACTATGACATCAGGGAGGTAATACCATGATAAGAACATGAAATGGATTTCAGTGAGGGGGAGGCTGTGCTGAGTTACCAGCCTCATTTTCTCCTTCAGAGTCATCTGGGTCCAGTAACTAGATATGAATCAGATTGACTGAAGATGGTCCTGGATGCGAGGCAATCAGGGTTAAGTGACTTGCCTAATGTCACACAGTAAGTGGCAAGTGTCTGAGGCTGGATTCAGACTCCTATCCTCCTGACTCCAAGGTCAGTGCTCTACCTACTGTGCCATCTAGCAGCTATTTTCTTATCTGTAAAATGGGGGTGATAATATATCACCTTAAAGAATTGTTTTAAAGATCAAATGCATATAAAAACATTTTATAAATTTTAAAGGACAAAGCCTCAGTTAAAGTCCCATCTTCTGCAGATGGGTGCCTTATTCAGTATTCCAAAGTAACTCTTTATTCTGATATAACCTCCATTTTACCCTATGTTGGATAGGAAGGGTTGTTTGAATGCTTTCTTTTACATTTGAATATCAAATCTTCCAGGACAGTGACTGTTCTGACATTTTTTTTGGTATCCCTAGCCTTCTGTGTATATATTCTCCATATCTATCTATCTATTTATATATATATATATATATATATATATATATATATATATATATATAGAGAGAGAGAGAGAGAGAGAGAGAGAGAGAGAGAGAATATAGAGAATAAATGTTATCCAAATTAATAATTATAATTATTATTATTTTATCAGCAGCAGCAGTGGCAGCATCAGTCATCATCACTACACAGTTTTAAGTCATTGCTTAGGAAAATCAGGGAATTCAATTTAACTGAAAATTAACAAAGTCCATACCAAGACAAAAATTCCATTTTTACTGAACATTTTGCCACTGGAATTTTCTAGGCAAAAGGCACTTCAGTTGTGAAATACTAAATGCCACTTCCTATATTTTAAATAAATAATGCATATACCATAAGAATTGGAAATCATCTTTAGATTTCATAGACCATTTGAAATCAATTATTTTTTTCAGTATCATCTATATATGACAGTATTAAACAGTACATGAAAAATAGGATGAGCTTACATGATTCTGTCCTGAAGGAACTAAGCATCTACTAACAGAAATAAGCCATTTACCCAAATGATTACCTTTCACAGTGACACTGGATAGATTGCAGAAAAAAAATAGATCCAATGGCTTTCTTTGGGATTATTCTTAAGTATGGTGTCTATTTGTTAACAAGCACTTTGATGGGCATTTAACTCTTGCTTGTGTATAGAAATTTGAAAATCTTCTATTATTTGTTACTCTCAGTTTCTACCTGTTCAATTGGATTCCACAAGTCTTTATTCATCACCTACTGATTAATTAATTAACACCTTTGTGCACCAATGTTTATAGATTTTTGTTTCTCCTTTATTGGGGGAGCTGTTTCAA
The DNA here is from genome assembly GCF_037893015.1 of Macrotis lagotis. Taxonomy (NCBI): domain Eukaryota; kingdom Metazoa; phylum Chordata; class Mammalia; order Peramelemorphia; family Peramelidae; genus Macrotis; species Macrotis lagotis. The sequence continues at coordinate 720,204,316 of NC_133658.1, forward strand.
CCAAAGCCAGGAAATTTTCTGACATGAGGAAAATTCATTTTGAGCTCAGCAATATTCTTTTATAGTAAGATATATTAGACATTTATATTTTCCCAAGGCTATGGGAGGAAACATCATAATTTGAGCCAATTATAGTTATATACAAGATTGTTCTATGGGGAACTATCTTCCACTGGAAAAAAAAGTAAAATGACATTAATAGTTCATTGATGTGTCCAATTTTCTCTCCATGTGGTTAACCACCAAAAGAAAGCCTTGTGAATAATTGATCCAGTGGTCAATTATACTCCTCAACTTCCTCCCACTCCTTAGAATGATAGAGCTAGCAAAGTTTAGAAGTAATTAAGGTCAATGCTCTCATTTTGCAGATGTGCAAACTGAGGCTCACTCTGGTTAAATAATTTGCCTACACACACAACAAATTATTGACACAGTTGAGACTTTAGATCTAGGTAGTTTTAACTACATCAAAGGTAGTGTGACAAAAATATTATCAGACTAAAACTGACCTGAATATTAGAAAAATTTGTTTTCTTTTGAAAAAATTAAATTACCATATTTATATTACTATACTACAATATATAAATTGTTTATTTTCTTCTATTTATAACATGGGAACTCTGTCAAGTAGAATAAGGTTAAAAGAACCAAAAAATAACAAAGTATATATAAAATAGTTATTAATTTTATTTCATTATTCCAAATGTTTACTGTTTTATACATTCTACTACTTATAAGATATCTCAGGCTCTTAGCATCTCCATTATCTCCTTCATTATCTATCCCAGGTTCATAAGAATCAACTTCAACTTAAACATTTTTATTGCTTGCCCCAAAGAATTTGTTTGTCTTGGTAAATGGACAAGAGCTTATTCACAAAGTGTCTGTAATCTAAAAGCATAAATGTCTCTCATTTTCCTGTAAGATGATCATTATTTTACACAACAGATTTAAACATACAATGGCAACTATGATATCATACATTTGTTGGACTGTTTTATTGACTCACATATTTCTGGATTGCCTACATATTTATGATGCTTTAAGAGAAATGCATTTAATATAGTGATCTAATGATTCACATGGGAAAAATGAAATGGATGAAAAAATCCCTCAGTCCAGATTATGATATCTGACTATGGGGAAAGCAATATTCTAAGGTCCTGCCTCATTAGGTTAGGCTAGTATTTCCTTATGAAGCATTGAAATTGTCCTTAAACTCAGATTTGATTGTTGACATAGTTTTTGTTTTGTTTTTGTAAAAATAGCCTAGATGGTTTTATCCATCCTCCTCCTCCTCCTCCTCCTCCTACTCCTCATCATCATCATCATAATAATAATAATGTCAAAAGACAAGCACCATGTCTAATACTGGTATAAGAGAGTTATACTCAGCTGAATCTAGGCTATACTTTTTCTTCTATGAAAGTCCTTCCTCTACTATGGCTAGGTAAACATCTTCATAATAGATGAATTATGAGTCTCATTTATTCTGGTATCAATTTAAATTAATCAATTTAAATTAATCAAATTTAAATTAATCAATTTAAAAATTGATTTTTTTAATGCTAGTAGTTTTTCCAGTAATATTATATAGCTGCAAATCATGCAATACCATATATAAAAAAGATCAAAACTACTGGTCATCTAATACGCAATGGAAAGATGTGTTGTGGGTATAATAGAAGTATAAAAGCATATTACCAATGATGAATTACATGCAAAAGGATAGACAAGTTGCATTCTGTATAATTGCATGGAATAACTAAATTAATCAGGTACTCAAATGAAATATTGAAGAATAGAAAAATGGACAGATTCACTGAAGTATTAGAAAAAACATAAACAATCATAAAATTACCAGGGACCTTGAAGTTATTGAATCCAGTGCCTACTATATAAAATAAAACATGCAAATTATAAAGATCATGAAAAATAGATGCATTACCATAAAAAGGTTACATATATTAAATATATTAGAATTCGTTTGATCCAAATTATAACTGTGGAAAGAATGCTACTTCATTCCAGGTCAATGGAAATTTGAAGTGTGAATTAAAATAATTTGATCATTTTTATGAGATTTATTACTTATACTAACTGGTACCTAGCTACAAGCTATTCCTGTAGCCATCTGAGATAATGAATGAAAGGTTCTTTATAAACCTTACACAAATATCAGTTATTACAATAAAGAAGCTCTTTCTTATATATCAATTGAACAAATTCTTACCAAGGTTGTCATTTCTTCTGAAATCTGTGGAGATGCACATTCTCTTCCCTGTAAATTTTACTGCAAGTGAAAATTCTTATCTCTGATTTATCTTCTCCAGTGGGCAATATTCCCAGCTTTTAAAATATTTCCATATCTTTAATGAGAGTCACAATTAATTGTTGCTGCACCTGGGATGACTGGCATTAAAAACAACTATTCCATTCCCTTCTACTATCTTTCCATGCCTTCTCTTTGAGTTTGGTATAGGCTCCAAGGTGAATTGCATGAAATCTGTTCCTGCTAAAAGTCATTCTACTTTTGACAAGTAATTTCTATAATTTATTAATAAATAAAAACCTCAGAGGAGGTTTTAGTTCTCTTGTGACTGGTTGGAAGATGCCAGTTGATGAGCCAGAAAATTATCCTCCTAACTTTATAGAATCATCATGTGATTCACATTTTGTCCAATATGATTCTATATTTGTCACTTAAATTTCAATGTAATGAGCTGAGATTAGATAATCAAATGTTGATGAATAAAAATAGTGAATATATGTAATTCAGTCACTAATCCTGGAAAGATTATAGCACAGACAGAGAATAGAGCAAAAGTTATGAAATCACCTAGATTAGTTTTAGTGGCATCCACACCACATGAATTTACAAAAAGGTGGCCTTAAAGATAGGACAGAAATGTGTTATTTCACAATGCTGCCCAAAAAGATGTTAAACAACAGACTGGTGGGGGTACACACCAAAATGTGAAGAGGAGAAGCTTGGCAGTCATTCAGCATGCAGAGGAAGGCTGACATGCAACATCTCCTTATGGAGACTGCATGGCAAATGAACTCTGTAAAAGGTCAAGTTTGACAGATGGATGGGAGTCAGACTATCCTGAGAGAAGATCGTGAGCTGGAAATGTAACAAGGTTTATGGATAAGAGATGGGCCACCTGACTAAGAGATGGGATCCCACCACACCACAAATCACTCACCTAAAGATCAAAACTTGCTGGGATCAGCTAGTGGCCTGAACAATTGGTAGAGGTAGAAACAGCTCCCACAAGAGCATTGATTCTGGTATTTGGTTGATGTGTGCTTTCTTTGTGATGAGAAAAGACAGAGTCAGATATGAATGAATGAATGAATGAATATGTTAATGAATTCCGAAAGAATTCTAATTTAATGCAGATTCAAAATGTATTCTGTCAAGTGGGTGGCATTTCTGCTTCTAAACATTTTTTTCTGCATGAGCAGATGCTTAGCTTCTTGAGAAAGAAATATAAACCCTAAATTCTTTATAGTAAACAGCCTTCCATAACAGTACTTTCTTTGGTCACACACACACACACACACACACACACACACACACACACACACACACAGAGATTTGAACATTTGTTTTTAGTTCTGGGGGTATTTTTTAATCATATCTTCTCTAACTTTTTCTTGAAATAAAAAAAAATGGAGACATGATTATTTAGGGTGTGGACTTTCCAGACTTAGGCAAACTATGAAATCAGCAAAATTGGCTTTGGTACACCCCTGGTCCAGAAGTTCTTAATTCTTTTTTGTATGTCATGGACTTGGTAAAGCCTATGAACTCTTTTTCTGAATAATATTTTTCAAACATAAAAGAAAGTATATAATTATAAGGAATCCATTTATGTTGCATTACTGTTATAAAAGCCTAATTCATGAACCCATTGAAACCAATGCTCATTTCCCTTGAAGATCTGTGGATCTTGGGTTATGAACTCCTAGGGACTCAAATACTCTTCCCCAACTCCATGATCAGAATCTGTATCTTGGTCACTCCTTTTTCTCTACTGATTCTGAATAATGCCAATGATGCATTTGTGATTGATACTTAGGTATCACTCCCTCTCACCCACCAATGTTTGTATGAAATGTTCAATATTCTGATATATCTGTGATTTTTATCAGTGTAGATGTTCTTTCCAGTGATGCAGATAGCAACCCATCTATACTCCTATTTTCCATGGGACACCTGACTCTATCATCCCATAAGCCAGACATAAACTAACATATTGAAGGACTTTCTCATCTTCTAACATGCAACATAACCAGAATCTCTTATTTTTTAATCATATATTTCCTTAATAACATCCTTCACTTCCATTTTCATTATTATTTGCTTGTTACATGTTACAGTCTGTTCATATCCTTTATCAGCTCTTCATGACCCACTGATCCATACTCATTTTTGCATTACCCTATACAAAATGTTCCAAAGATCTGTGATTGAATATGATCTACTGATGCCTTGGGTGTATTCTTTCTACTCAGATCATTATTATATTACTTGAGTCAAAATAATTTATTACCTGAAAGACAAAAATTTGGTTTTCCTGAACTTGACTAGGCTAGGCAGGTCATCAGAGAGATGATAGGTATGCATTGTAATCTGGGATCTAAACTCAGACCCTTCCCAGTATGGCAGAACTTTCCATAGCTCGTGATTCAGTATTATCTTGGCCTTGAACAACAAGAAACCAAGATTACCTCTACATCAGAAATAGGACTTTAGTGAAAATTGAAGATTGAAATGTTGCAAAAAATTCTTAAAAAAAAGTATTCCAAAAACACAGGAATGACTCACAAGTAGTGGACCTGAATTCAAATCCTCTCTCAGATACTTATTAGTTTTGTGACCATGGGGCTTAAAGTCAATGATTTATAAAATCCCTTTCAATTTTAACCTTTAAATGTTTTTTTTTATTTAAGGCAATGGGGTTAAGGGTGACTTGCCCAAGGGGTCACATAGCTAGGCAATTATTAAGTGTCTGAGGCTGGATTTGAACTCAGGTACTCCTGACTCTAGGACCAGTGCTCTATCCACTGCACCACCTAGCTGCCCACAGTTTTAAACTTTTTTAAAATGAATTTTAACCTTTGTAGCAAATAGAAGTAGGGACTGATAGATCCCTATCTATCAATCTATCTATCTGTCTATCTTTTTGAACTTATTCTAGCAGCACTATTGATAGCATGCATCGCCCCCTTGTAATGACATACTAGCTTTCATGGAAAGTTAAATAGACAATTGAAATGCTTTTCAAATAATCCTAACTCTAATTTAAAATGTTTTCAAAGTCTTCCAATATCATCACCTGAAATGTCCTAGAAATTGTGGAAAATATGGATTTTGGAGGTGCGAAAGGGCTTTAATTATTGAATTTCTCATTGCTTTCACTTCAAAACCTTGGTCTGGAAGGAGACATTGTTCCAGGGGTCTGCAAATTGCACTAGGATTGCTTAACAACAAAGAACTTTCATTTAGAAAAACAGAAAACCATTGACCAATCATTTTGGGCCTAAAATGTTTTACAGGGCTATTTCCTGCTAGTTTTTCCAAATATTTGGAAGGAAATGGGAAAGTGTGAGATCTGGGATCACAAAGCAGCTTGAACAGTGATTTTTTTAAATTAATTCTTATGTCTGAATGACCTATTTTGGAAGATGAAATTCATCTGCCACAAACACTAGTACAAACAATCTCTCAATCTTATTGATGACATCACTTGGATACCTCCCATGTTGTCAAGAGCTATAGAATTAGAGAATCCTAAATTTGAAATGAGATGATAAAAAAGAGACAGAGGAAGGTTAAATGACTCACAGAATTAGTGAGTAGGATCTGTAAAGCAGGATTTCAGTACAAGTCCTATTGACTCCAGTTACAGTTTACTATTCACTACATTGCACTAGCTGAATTTACATATATTATCTTTTTAAATCTCATAGAAGAATATTGGACATTGTTGTATTTTTGTCCCCATTCTAAAGATGAAATAAATAGACACTATGTGACTTACCCAAAAAACTGGTAGATGTTAGAAACTAAAATTTTGACCTGGGGCTCTTGACTCTCAAGCCAATTCTCTTTCAACAAGCCCAACTTTCCTAAGACCTAGAGGAGGCCATAACAAAACTTTCAATTTACAAATGATAAAACTAAGAATTGAGGAGGTGAAATGATTGGCCCAAGGTCTCATTAGAGGCAAAACTGCCACTAGAATCCAAAGTTTCTACCTATAAATTCAACACTATTTCCATTATTCTTTCTCTGCTTTGTACTCATGGACTACCTCTGAGGAGAGGGATTTTTTCTGTTTAATTGGATCCAACAGTGAAGTTGAGGTAGGAAAATTCTCTTCCCCAGTGCACATCAGCAATGTTTGTATAGCTTATAGTATTAGACAGTTTCCCAAGGCATTGAAAAATTTTCCTGTGGTCAAATATCTAATACATGTCAGAAGTCAGTACTTGAATACAAGTCTTCCTGGGAATCAGGGTGACTCAGGCTTAGAGTCAGGAAGAGAGGCTCAAAGTCTTACCTCAGACACTTATTAGTTGTGTAATCCTAGGCAAACCCTATTTGCCTAAGTGTCCTTGCCTGGAAAATGACCTGGAGAAGGACATGCAAACCACCCCAATACATCTGCCAAGAAAATCTCAAATGAGGTCACGAAGAGTCAGACGCAACTGAAATGACTGAAAAATAACAATTTCCTGACTATGGTGTTGTACTACAACAGACTATCTCTCTAAGGAAGTCATTGCAGTCAAACTATTTGTCTCCTTTGTCTATTCTAACCTAATGAATCATAAGCACATATTACTGGAAAATGCCTGAGGTAAGGATCACTCTGAAACAGGAATGTCACCATTGATACTCTCCCAGAGGAAAGTACAACATACCTACCATTGTGGATGGCAATTACTTACTATATTATTTTTCTTTTTTCCTTTTTAAAAAATTTCTTTAGATGTTCTTTAAATTTTTTATTTTTTTAATTTTTTATTTTTGAAATAAAATAAGCATTTTCATAACAAAGGATAATAAAAAGATGATTTCACATGAAACTTCAAATCTATGTATAATTTGTTGTTCCTTTTATAAATATACAATAAAAATATCATCCAAATTTCTTTTTTTCCTTCCCCCACCTTAGAGATGGCTATCACTAGTAACATCAGTTATATAATACATATTCATATATATATATATATATATATATATGTCAAAATAACATTCATGAAATGAATGTTGAAATAATTCTTGCTGTTACTGTATACAATGTTTTCTTGGTTCTGCTCATTTTGCTCTTCAATATTTCATGCCAGTCTTTCCATGTTTTTCTCAACATTTCTTATAGCACAGTAACTTGTTTAGCTATTATTTTTCTAAGCCAGTTGGACCAAGTGAATACCAAAATCAACAGGTGGGAATATTTTTACAGGTGCTTCATAGATTAATCCCCAGGAAATTCACAAAGAAAGTGGGAGGATTCCATTATCAACCTCCACATTTATTATCATAAATGAAAGCATACATGTTGCTGACTCTCCTCACTCAGTTCACAAAGGTGCAAAACCAGAGTAGAGCAGAGATTTCCTGCTTCTTCTTAGTCCTTAGGTTATCTACTGACTTTTGCAGCCTAAATGAGAGTTGGAGATTTGAAGAATGTTTAAGGGCAGAGGTACTCTAGGTAGCCCACCTTAGTTTAAGATAGCTTGAATTCAGTAGCTATCCAGAATTTGAAACCAAATAAGTCGATATGATAGGTGACTTCACAATAGAGATGGGTGTTCACCAAAGCCAAATATAACCTCTTTAGCAATTGTGCTTCAGGCAAACCCTAATCTGGAATGTCTGAATTGCAAAATCACAGAATGTTGGAACTGATAGGAATCTAGCTCAGAGGTTCTTCTCCTTTTTAGTCTCAGGACCCTGTTACACTAAAAAAACCTCTTAAAAAAGACTCTTTACAAACTCTTAGAAAATATGGAGAGTTCTCCTTCTCGAAGAGTTTTTTCTTACATGGGTTACATCTATTGATATTTACCATATTCAGCATTTAATACATTAGTATTATTATGAAAATTATTTTCATCTTACAAGAATACTTGGGGGTTCCCACAACATATTGTGAGAACTGCTGATATAGTCCAATCCCCTCTATTTTTACACTTGAGAAACAAGGCACAAAGAAATAAGATAAATTTCTCAAGATCACAGAGGTAGTTAGCAGGGAGCCAGTTTTTCTACCACATCTCTTTACAGTCAGTCCAATTTTCTTTCTGTTTAGGTGTGGCATAGTATATAGAATACTAAACTTGAAGTCATGAAGATAGAGTTTTAAATTCTAACTCCAACATTTACTAGTTATATGAATATGAACAAGTCAATTAACCTCATTTCTTCTTCTGTAAATAAAGAAAACAGGAACTAACTCACAGGGCTGTTCCAAAATTCAAATGAGGTCATGCATGTATATAGAGCTCTATGCAGATTTGAAACATTACGGACCTTTCAATTGTTTCTGTGATGTTGGTGGTGATTAGTTTTATTATTATGAAGACTATCCAACCATCCAAACATTTCTTTTTAAATTTTACTTATGTTGTTTTTAATTTATGAAATAAAACAAGCATTTCTGCAACACAGTAGAATAAAAAAAGATGACTGCTCATGAAACTACAAATCTATTATTAATGACTTGTTATTCCTTTTAAATGATACTAACATTATCATATTTTTTCCTTTTTCTTCCACCTCCACCACCTAGAAATTGCTACCATTAGACACAAAGGTATATATATGCATCTATGTATATATGTAGTATGTATGTCTATATAAATATACACATACACTTACACACACATATATATACACACATCGATGTAAAATCATTCAATGTGAACTTTTATTTATCAGTTTTTTTCCTCTGGATGCAGACTATCTTCTCATAGGGGTTTTGCATTAATTTGAGTATTTGTAATAGTCAAAATAACTTAGACTCTGAGAGCTAGGGAATGGTTGAACAAGTTGAAGTATATGATAGTGATGGGATATCACTAGGCTATAAGAAATGATAAACTCTTTGATTTTTAGAAAAAATACACTTGCACAAAATAATAAAGAGTGACATGAATAGAATCAAGAGAATGTTATATAGTAACAGCAATATTGTCTTTAATAATACAAATATTTATAAAACTAAACAAAATCATAACTTAGATCAGTCACAGTACTATTTGGCGGGGGAGTAAATAGGCATAACTTTATTTCCTGTATTACTAATAAAGATAGTCAGATAGTCTGACAAGTTCAGACAATAATGAATATCAGATTCCTGGGGTTCAATTTTTCATGGTTTTATATATTATCTTTTGCCTTTGTATATTTATTATTTATGCCCCACATCTGCTGACTGTCAGTGTAAGAGAGTTGGCAAAATATTTTGTTTTGTTTTGTTTTGTTTTTCCATGAAAAATAAGGTTTATATGTCTTTTAAGTAGAATGTCAGATCTTTAAGGACATGAGGCAGGTATTCTTGCACCATAAATGTGGCAGTTCCACCACAGTGAAAGGTCATTATTATTATTTACCTAATATATATTTATGAAAGTAATGCAGCCTGACTCAGTGTCTAGACAGCCAACCTCATGATCAAAAACTTTGGTGTTCTAGTCCTGCAATCAACCCAAACTAACTATGGGACCCTGAGCTTTTAATCCTCATGAGTAAAAGGAGTTTTCATAGAAGGAATTCTATATCCCTATGAAATTATGTCTAACCTCTTCATGACTAATAAATAAACAAAAACAAAGTCACTCCAAGTATTTGCATACATATGTATATATATATATATATATATATATATATATATATATTGTATATAATCAAAAGCTAAAAAGAAAACTAAAAGGCAGGAAAATATTCATTTAAAGTGAATTCTAGTTTTATACAATGATTACTGACCAATTTTGAAACTCTTTATTGTCAAACAGGGAAGCAATGAGATATAGCATTTCTGAGCACCCGAAAGTCAAGAAAATAAGAGTTCTGTGCCTATCTCAGCCACTAACCAGATGTGTGACCCTGGGTCTCAGTTTCCTCATCTGCCATGTTAGCCTTGTGGATCTCCAAGGAAGGTCTCTTGTAAACCTCTACAAATCTTTAATTCTAGAAGTTGTCTAAAAAGGTGGATCTCTTCCTTTGTAGAGAAGCAAATGGAATTAATTTGTGTACATTCTAGTGCAATATGGGATGTCTCGTGCCCTTTGTAGGTTTTGTGAAGGGGCTGACATCAAATACTAAATCATAACTTCCTGCTGATCATTTTGTGACCTGGGAAGAAGTGCAGACACAGAAAAGTGAATTCTCCTATGATATATCATTTTAAAAAGTTCTTTTATTCTCCTATGATATATCATTTTAAAAAGTTCTTTTATTCTCCCTTGTGTCAGAAGAATTTTCAGGAGATTATTTTTTACCTTCTACTATCTGGATTGGGTCAGAATTAAATATCACCACAACTTAAAGATTCTTTTGAGTTGTTTTGACTATGAAGATTTTTTAAATAATATTTTTCCTTCTTCGAAGTAATATTTTTTTTTTGAAAAGGAAATGCTTTTGCAAATTTCTGTGCATTTTATCCCTAGAACAGAAAATCTTCCTCGCTAACACATTCCAGGATTTAGGAACCCTTATTGAGAGTCAATTCTTCCTCAAGGGACATACCTTGTAAATATAAAATTGCATTTGTTTGTTTATTGTAGTTGGTAATGGTGGTGTGAGTTGTATGTACATGTATTACATTTTAATTCTAGAATTTGATTTTTCTGTAATCTAAAAGCTATAAAAATTGCTTCTTCATAGATACAATGTATAGAGTAATAAGCAGGAGTATTCTTACAGTGATGTGGCCAGGTACAAATAAATACTTTGTCTAATTCAGTTCTTCCCTATGGAACTTTCAGATTGTGGAATCTGTCTTTTGGAATTTAGGTATAATTAAGTTTATTAGGTTATGTCTTTTTTTTAAATATAATCCATTCATAAAATCAAAGAGATCCTTGCCATTGATAGGTGAAACTTCTAAAATATGTAGCATATTTTGGCCTATCATCCCTGACACTGTTCTTTGAACTAGCTTGAAAATGCCATATGTTGGCAGAGTTTAATCAAAAAATATGTTACCCCTTAAGGGTAATTTGTCTAATTAGGTTTAGAAATGCTTTATCTCTGCCTCAGAAATCTCTTTCTCATTTGCTAATGGTACAGTTCTTTCCCAAGGGTAATGCTACATAGAGCAATCTATAAAGCCAGTGCGGAGTATTATAAGTAGTCTAGGTGAATTTTTACACTTGAATTTAGGGCATAGAAAAAAGACAACGAGAGCAAAAACTGAAATTTCATTTTATTTATTTATTTATTTATTTATTTTACTAAAAGTGTATTTTATTTTCAGTCAATCAAGGTACTGAATAATGACTACTGTTACAGTCTCAACCACTGAACATTAATATTGTTAGCATTATCTTTTTGAAAACCAAATAAAATTAAATTAATCAAACTAGGTCCCTTTGGTGGCAATAACTGCTTCTGGATTTGTCCAGCATATCAAGAGTCCTTTACGATTCTTGTTTAGTCTTTAATTCCTGTTGATACCTCCATATACGAAAGAGCTGAGAGACTCCTGCTGCACCAACAAAAAAATTAACAGCAAACAGAGTATCTTGGGAGTATCTTGACCAAATGAACCCTGTAGCCATCAACACAGCAGACTGGGCTGTGCTCAGTTTTTCTGCAGGCCTGGCCATGTCAGCCAATCCAGCACAAACCAACCCCCATTTCATAATTGGTGCCCAGAAAAATACAGTTTTAGGACCTGCCAGGTGGTTGTAGAGCGGCCTCAGCTTTTCGGGCAGCATCAGCTCCACCTTGTCGAGCAGCCGGTGGTAGGTGGCCTGTAGGCCTCGCACCCCGGAGGCGGCCATGCCCTCGGCCGAGACGCGGCGACCCAGCCTGGCCCGTCACCTCGGCCAGCCACACTGCCCCAGGGTGAAAAATTGACATTTTAATCTAGCACTTTGTTTGTAAACTATTTCCATGCTATTTTATGGTCAAAGTTTGGGAAGATTTTTCCACTTATGAAATCTTCAAGAAAGAATTGATTTCTGGACCTCAAAGAATTTAAAATTTTTGCTTTCTAAGGTTATGTTCCTCTAATTTACCATTGAAAGGGGGGGAAGAGAATTAGAATAGTATACATGTGCAACCAATTCCAAAATTACATGTTTACATATGTTTATAATCACATCAATATGTAATATAGACACCATATATTTTAGATGATGATAATCCTTCATTCTTGAAGATCATGATATCAAGGAGGTGATATCACAACAAGCACATGAACTGGATTTGAATGAGGGGATGCTACGCTAGGTCTCACTTTCTCCTCTAGGGCCATCTGAATCTAGTGGTCAAATATGAATTAGGACAACTGCAGATGGCCCTGGAAAAGTGAGGCAATTAGGATTAAGTGACTTGCCCAAGGTCAGAAAGCTAGTAAGTATCTGAGACTGGATTTGAGTTCAGGACTTCCTAACTTCAGGGCTGGCACTCTACCCATTACGCCATCTAGCTATCCATATTTTAGATATGTAGTGCACAAATATGCAAATATAAATAATAATAATAAGATTAGAATATACATGGAGGAAGGAAAAATACTTTGTTGTTGATATTTGCAAATATATATTGAATCAAATTAATTATAATGTCAGTGTTCATTTGGTTCTGTTCAATTGGTTCAATTGTTTTAATTTAAATTTCAAAATTCATTTTTAAATAAAAAAGTAATCAAGTCAAACAGGACATCAATTTTAAACATCTAGATATTTGAAAACATCTGGATAATCCAGGGAATTTTTCTGTTTTAGGGTTAGATGTTTGGCAAAAAAATCTATATGTATTGCATGTGGGTATTCACATTCTCAGACACATAAACACATGGAAAATATTTCAATATATGTATATATATATATATATATATGTGTGTGTGTGTGTGTGTGTGTGTGTGTGTGTGTGTCTGTGTATATATATCCACACATATATATATATTAAATTAAATTGTTCTGTAACATTAGTTTCAAATAGTGAATTGCATTGAGACATACTGTAGAATTTTAACTACAATCTTTTCTATAACATTTCTGACAAATGATATGTTTATGTATGTCTGGGAGACACTTGGCATAGGACTGCCCAGCGTGGCATATCCCTCATCGATGAGGAGGCTGTACTCTATGAGGAAGACAGAATTGAAGTGGTTCAAAGGAAATATGACATCCACAAGTTTAGAGTGCCCACCCAGGTGTTCACATGGACTATTTGTGCTCATCCTGTGATAGAGCATTCTGGGCTTGTATTTGTCTGATGAGTCACTGTAATTTGTCTCAAACCTAGTGGTGTCATTTTGGTCTTCTTTGATAACTAAGGGCAAGAACCCCTTGTAAAATGTATATACACTTAGATATATGTGCGTATGCAAATGAATATAATTGAAACGTAAATATGCTTACACATAAACATATCAGAAAATATATACAGATAAGAGCCAAAAGATTAACAGGGAGACAGTCAATTCGTTAGGTTGAAAAGTCAGATGAATCATTCTGAGCTATATTTACCCATTACTGTAAGGACAATGAATATAGAAAGAATTGGTCTTTTTTTTTGAGACTTAGCTCATACATTAATTCCATTAAGTAATCCCAATATCTCCGTTCCCTTCCCCCATACCTTTCAATTGACAGTGACATCATCACTTAGTACAAAGCAGGTGACAATAAGGAGTTATTTCCTTCCTCTATGTTATGGTTTGACCTTAAAGGAAGACAGGGTTTCTTTCTTTATTTCCTCCTGGAGGGTGAAATAGAGGTTATTTAATGATATCATACATCCATCTGTAATTTATGTATGTGTGTTTTGTGTGTGTGTGTGTGTGTGTGTGTGTGTGTGTGTGTGAAATTAACTCTCTCATTGTTCATTGATCTCACCGTTACAGCCCCTCCTTCCCCATATGTCCCTCATAAGCCTCTGTGACTTAGTAGATAGTCTTCATGAAAACCATGGTCTAAAAGAATAAAATCATCAGTTAATTGGGGCAGCTATTTAGTAAGGATCCTCTCAGTCCTCAGGCTGAGAGTCATATGACATGCAGTTTTTCTTGAGGCCTGTTCTTTAATTCTTTCTGGTTTGGTAGGTTCTGTCAGAAATTACCTGACAAGTTCAAGGTCACCTCCACAAAGTGATTAACCTTTTGGGTAGAATTTCAGTGGAAGTAGATGAATAGATGGTATGAAGATTATCTAGGTCACTGATTTTAGATATTGCCTTGTATTCAAAGGGGGCAGCTAAAAGACACAGTAGATAAGAGTCAGGAAAACTCATCTTTCTAAGTTCAAATCTGGCCTCAGACACTAACTTCATGTCCCAGGGCAAGTCACTTAACCTGTTTGCCTCAGTTTCCTCATCTGGAAAATGAGCTGAGGAAGGAAAGGGCAAAACACTCCAGAGCCTTTGCCAAGAAAACCCCAAATGAGGGCTGACAAAGTGTCAGACATGATTGAAAAATCATTGCAACAACATTCAATTTAACAGAGAAATCTTTATTGCAGCCAGTTTTCTTCTGTTTTCCTTATGTCCCAAGCATGATATTTTTTTGTAACATTAGTTCCAAATAATTATACTGACTCTTATTGCTTGAATAACTAAAAATACTCATTCAGAACACCGCCTTATATTTCACATTTCTTCAGAGTTTTAAGGCAGATTTAAGTAAATTTCTTCATAACAATTGTGTGAATAGTACAATCATTATTTGTCCACTTTACACATGAAGAAACCAAGGACAAGAAAGGTTAAGGAAGTTGCCCACTATCCTAGAAGAAGTATCAGGACCAGGAATCACAGAATCACCTCAAATAAAAGGTCCATAGATGTCTCTTATTCTCATTCATGCTTTAACTAAAATCTCCCATTTCTGACAAATAGCATGAATTCCTCCAGTGATAGGAAAATTCATCAACTCTTATTGCAACCCGTTCTACTTTCGGACATCTATAGTTGTTAAGCAAAGTTTTTTCCCCTTACAAAGAAACTGAAATTGGACTCTATTTTTCATTCTCTCTCTTTTTTTTTTTTTTATTTTCGATTCTCCCTTATGGAAAAAATAGAACAAGACAACATTGTATCTCTGGAAATACTTGAAGTCAGTCATATTGTCCCACCTATCACATCTCTCAGATCTTCTCTACTCCATGTGAAATATCTCCAGTTCTTTCAATCTCTCCCAAAATAAAGCAGTTCACCATTCCTTCATAATTCTGTGCATACTTCTCCAGATATGTTCATTTGACAATTTTTCTTCTTGAAATTTAGCATGTGATATTCCAAATATATGGGAACAAGAACTTTGTCAGAAGTAGAGTAGAACTAGGACTCCTGAACCCAGGTGAAGTGTTCTTACTAGTACATTATTGCTCTTTTCTTGATAGGCATCTCTTGGGCATTGCAGGGAGGAGATGATGGAGTCAGAGGTCAAGGAACCACTTAATTTTAACCCTTCTAGCCCTTTTGGCATGTTCCTGGAAATTCTATACTTTTTTAATTTACCTTCACTCCTCTTCACTTCACTCACTCATCCAGGAGGTTGGGAGCATAAGACGAGAAGATTTGGAGAGTATAATAATTATCATTCAACAAGAAAAATCTGTAGTGGGGTTCTGGTTTTAATTTTTATCACTACTAAATATATTTTTTTCTTGATTTTATTTAGTTTATAGTACCTCTTGGTTCATTTCCTTTAGGTGGGCCAAAAAGAAGATATTATGACCAACTTCCTAACAACTGGGTTTCTAGCAACTTTTTTTTAATTAAGATTTTAAAGAAATTTTGTGTTTCAAAAAACCACTCTAAAATATTTCAAGGAAAATCTTCCTCCACTCCTATAGTATCTGATTGTTAGTCCATATGGAATGTGTATCTTCCTTTGAAAAATGATCCCCCTACTCCTTTTGTTCAACTACTCAGCTTAAAAAGGAAAGGAGAAAAAAAAACAGCTATTGGCATTTGGCCTTCTTGACCTTTTGAGGAATAATAGTTGCATGGATCAGTTATTCTAAGAGAAGTGATGTTTCCTTTTATTTGTCACTAATTAGTGAACTAAGAAACATTTTATTTGCATAGAGTTTTGCGAAGGGTAGGGTGGTTCATAAATTCTTATAGAAACAAGAGACCTTTTAAAGGCATTCTGCTAGGATTTTGAATGTATCATGTACATATTTTAGAAAACAAAGTAATGAACTTTTGAAATATGATTCCAAATATCATTTGCAGAGATAAATAGTCGTATATAAATATGCAGAGGGTCTAAAAGCCCTCAAGATCGACCTAATGGAAGTCAAGCAACAGATTACACAAAAGTCAAGTTGCTTTATTTTATCTTGATATTGTGTTTTTATTTAGCATTCATGGCAACCAGTACTTGGTGGGAAAATTTTGAGGCTGTGTGTAAAAGAGAATAGTGATCTAGATTCTAGAAAGAACTGATCAATTGCATATAACTATTGGAAATATTTTATTTTATTTTCTTGAATTACATACAAAAACATTTTTCAGCATTCACTTTTGAAACCTCATTGAAAAAGCAGCTATTTGACACAGGTTAGAAATGTATAGTCATGAAAAATATTACCACAATAATCATGTTGTAAGAGTAAGTATGCCCCCCCCCCAAGAAAAGAGAAACCTCAAGAAAAATACAATAAAAACAAAAAAGTATTCATCAATCAGTACTGAAACACTATCAGCTCTGTCTTTGGTATGGATAGTATTCTTTACCCTAAGTCTTTTAAAATTGCCTTGGGGCACAGCATTGCTGAGAAAAGATAAATCATTCACAACTGATCTACATTGCATTGCATCTGTTCATGTAAGTTCTTTTTTTAATGAGAGTATCTTGTTCAACATTTCTTATAATAGGCTAAAATTTCATCATAATCACATTTTATTCATCCATTCCTCAACCAATGGACATCCCTTCAATTTCTAGTTCTTTGCCACTCATAAATATAGCTCCTTTTCCTTTCTGTTTTTCATCTCTTCTGCTATATACATCTAGTAGTGGCAATACTAGGCATAGTTCTCATCACTTCTTGATCCAACAATGCATTAATCTCATTTTCTCTCATCTCCTCTATCATCTCCTCTAACATTAGTGAATCCAGCAGGTACCTTAGAATGTTCCAACCCACATTTTTCCTATTAATAATGAGTTAGGAGATTTTGTTAAATGATTTGACATTGATACCTTCATCTGAAAACTGATCATACTTTTTGATCACTTATCAATTGGGGAATAACTTTTATTTTTTATAAATTTGATTCAGTTCTTTATGTTTGAGAAATGAGGTATTTATCAGAGAAATTTACTTCATTATTTTTTCCCACAGTTACTTTTACTAACTGAATTTCCCTCCATCCTTTCCCCCCAACCCTCATTTAATTTCTCTCCTCAAAAATGTTTTGCATCTGACTAGCCCCTCCCATAATCTTCCTTCCTTTCCATCACATACCCCACCCCTTTCTCCAACTTCTTTGCCTTTCCCCTCCCATTTTCCCCTAGGCTAAGATAGATTTCTATACCCAGCTGCAGGTTTATGTTATTCCTTCTCTGAGCCATTTTTGATGAAAATAAGGTTCATTCATTCCCTCTCTTCCACTCCCCTGAAAAAGCTATTTCTTGCCTCCTTTATATAAAATAACTTACCCCATTCTATGTCCCCCTTTCCCTTTCTCTCCCATTTCTCTCTCACAATTAACTCCATCTTTTTAATAGTGTTCTTTCAAATTCAACTTCCACTTGTGCCTTGTCAATAACTGCCCTAATAAATAAGAAAGTTCATATTCATTATCAACATCATCTTTCCAAGTGGGAATATCAGCAATTCAGCATCATTAAGTTAGTTATGATTTTACCTTCCTGTTTACCTTTCTTTTTATACTTCCTTTGAGTCTCATATTTGAAAACTAAATTTTCTTTTCAGCTCTGGTCATTTTATTAGGAAAGTTTGAAAGTCCCCTATTTCATTGAATATCTATCTTTTCCCCCTAAAAGAGTATTTCAGTTTCGCTGAGTACTTGATTCTTGGCTATAATCCAAGCTCTTTTGCCTTTCATATTCCAAGCCCTATAATCCCCTATTGTAGAAGCTGCTACCTCTTGTGTTATGCTGACTGTGGTTCCATGATATTAGAATTGTTTCCTTCTGGCTGCTTGAAATATTTTCTCCTTGATCCAGGAGCTCTGAAGCTTGACTATAACATTCCTGGCAGTTTTTGTTTTGGGTTCCCTTTCAAGGAGGTAATCAATGGATTCTTTCAATTTCTTTTTTACCCTTAATTTCTAGAATACCAAGGCAGTTTTCCTTGATAATTTCTTGAAGGATGACATCTAAGCCCTTTTACTTTTTGATCCTGGCTTTCAGAAAGTTCAATAATTTTTAAATTATCTCTCCTGGATCTATTTTCCAGATCAATTGTTTTTCCAATGAGATATTTCACATTTTTCTTCTAGTTTTTATTCTTCTGGTTTTGTTTGATTATTTCTTGATTTCTTACAAAGCCATTAGTTTCCCTTTGTTCTATAGTTTAAAGAATTATTTTCTTCAATGAGCTTTTTTAGCTTCTTTTACATTTGACAAATTCTGCTTTTTAAGGTATTATTCTCCTCATTGGCTTTTCAGACTTCTGTTTCCATTTGATCCAGTCTAGTTTTTAAGATATTATTTTCTTCAGTATTTTTTTGGGGGGGGTCTTCTTTACTAACCTGCTGACATGATTTTCCTGCATCACTCTCATTTCTCATCTAAATTTTTCTTCTACCTCCCTTACTTGATTTTCAAAAATCCTTTTTGAACTCTTCCATGCCTGAGATCACATCTTTCTTGGAAACTTGGGATGTAGAAACTTTGATATCTCCTCCTAAGTGTGTATTTTGATCTTTCTCATGACCATAGCAATTATCTATGGTCACTTTTTTCTTCTGTTTACTCATTTCCCCAGCCTGTGACTTGATTTTAGTCACCTCTTTGCTAAAGTAGGGCTGCTTCCAGGGTGGAGGATGTACTATCCCAAGTTTCAGGGAATTTTTGTGACTGGTTTCAGAGATTTTTCTAGGTACCTGCAAGTTTTTAATTCTTCCTTGTTCTTTTGATCTAAGCAAAGGTGAGAGGTTTGTTCTATTATCCTAGTCTATAGGAGAAAGACAAGCACTCCTTTCTGTACTGGAGCTGTGAGAAGGATGCCTGCTCCTGTGGCTGTAAGCTCTGTTGTGCTTCTGCTCCTCTTCCTGACATTGGAGATCCAGACCACGACTCAGATTTGAGTATGGGCAAGCAAGAGTATCCTACCTTAGAGCTAGTAATGAGACCCCATAGTCTCCTTCTGACCCATCTGTGGATTGGGAATTCTGGAATCAGTTGCCTCCTGCTCTGCTGGGGCCCAGTCTGCCCACTGAGGCCTGCACTGCACTGCATGCCACTCTCACTCCAGGGGAGCAAAATAATCAGTCTTTTTGTGGGTTCTACCACTCTAGAATTCAAAGGTTTAGGAGTGGTTTGGAGGAGAGTTCAGGAAAATTCCTGTCTTCAGTCCACTATCTTGATTTCTCCCTTACTATTGGAAATATTTTGAGCCTGCTTTAAAACATAGGCAGCACGGGGGTAGCTAGGTGGTACAATGGATAGAGCACCAGTCCTGGAGTCAGGAGTACCTGAGTTCAAATCTGGCCTCAGACACTTCATAATTACCTAGCTATGTGACCTTGGGCAAGCCACTTAACCCCATGGCCTTGCAAAAAAACTAAAAAAAAATGCATAAGCAGCATGGTGAACAAAGAGCTTCAAAGCGATGAAGTCTTGATGAAGTCTTGAATTTAAGTCTTACACATACTAGCTATAAGATCTTGGGCAAATCACTTAAATTTACATTGCTTTAGAAAGCTCACTGAGACTATAAATTGCTAAGAAGATTCTGACTTGTATCAGAGGGATTTTCCTCATCTGAATGTTTCTGACACCAACAGTGACAAATTCAAATAAAAATAGGGAACACTAAACTGAACATAAAGATATGTGTAGACCACATATTGACTTAGAAAACCACATATGAATGTTATCTATGTTCTATTGTATTTTTCCAAAATACTTTAATTTAGATCAAGTCACACACTGCAGAGCTGTGGTGCCTATACCCCATATGTTGTATGTTTGACATATTTGCCTTATACTAATGAAGCAATAGAGCTCATTTTAATGGTCTCATCATTACCATCATCATCATCATCATCATCATCATCACTACTACCTTTATAACAAGAATTGTCATTTAGGGCCAACTAGGTGGTACAGTGGATAGAATGCTGACCCTGGAGTCAGGAAGACATGAGTTCAAATTTTGACCTCAAATACTCAATGCTTATCTGTATGACCTTGGGAAAGTCATTTAACCCCATTGCCTTGCAAAACCAAAAAAATGATCATTTCTATAGTCCTTTAAAATTTACTAAGTACTTTACTAATCTTATAATATAGGTACTATGGATAATTAGCTGAATCTATGATTTCACTTTACAGATAAGGAAATTGAGTATTTTAAAAGATAAGAGATTTTCCGTGAACCCTCAATTAATAAGTGGCAGGGGGTATGAAAGGAAGAAGATGTAAATACAAATTTCCTAATTCTAAGTCTAGTGCTCTACCTACTGTGCCATTGAAAAGATGGCATTTATACCAATAAAGGAGTTGGACAAGATGACAACTAGATTGACTAGTGTATAAGACAGTGGTGATTATATTGGTCCTTCCTTCTTGAAGAGGACCATGACATCAGAGAGGTGTTGCCATGATAAGCATGTAGACTAGATTTGAATGAAGGTATGCTGTGCTAAGTCACCAGACTCACTACCCCCTCTAGAGCCATCTGGGTCCAGGGACCAGATATGAATCAGGATGACTGGAGGTGGTCTGGATGTGAGGCAATCAGGATTAAGTGACTTGTCCAAGGTCACACAGCTAGTAAGTGTCAAGTATCTGAGACCAGTTTTGAAATCCTGTTCTCCTGATTCCAAGGCCTGTGCTCTATCCACTAGGCCATCTAACCACCTTAAGGAACTGGTTCTGGAGTCAGGAAGACATGAGAATACAATGGCAGACTCAGACACCTACTAACTATATGACCCTAGGCAAATAATTTAACTTCTGAGTCTTCCTCAGTTTCCTCAACTGTAAAATAAAGAAATCAATGGTGCTTCCCTCCTAGATGTTTTGTAAGGATGAAACAAATCTGTTAGGATTTTACAAATGCTTTGTAAAGCATTTAGTTTCCTGCACAGAGTAAATACTTAAAAATGTGCTTTTTCCCTCCCCTCCCTTGTTCCTCCCTCCTCTCCTCATCCTTCCTTTCTCCCTCCCCTTTCCTCCCCTTCCTCCTTTCCCTTCTCCTCTATCCCTTCCCCTTCCCTTTTCCTTTCTACCTTCCTTCCATCTTTGTCATCTCTAAAGCTATGTTCCTATAACTTATGCTATCAGTTAATAGAATGTTCAGTATTTATTTTTGTTTCATAAAAGTCTGAGGTCAATGGATCATAGGATCATAGCTTTGGAACTAAATGGATTATAGAAAGCATTTAAACCTCATTTTAATGATGAGGAAACTGAGTCCTGAAAAATTAAACATAGAGACAGAGAGAGAGAGATTCAAGAGGTGAGATATAAATACAATTGAAGAATGGGTTTGCTAAATGAAACACCACATCCTTTTCTATTATAGCATTTGAAGAGTTCAGGCAGCATCATTTTTTTGTGATCCCAGTGCTCTACTTGCTCTGACTAGAAAAGACTGAGTTTTTGTGATAAGGAAGAATCTTACCTTTCCCATTATAGGCGCCATCATGACTGATGGCAAAATTAATCCTCAAATGAGAATGATTTTTTGCAGTGGAATCACTAGACCTAACATAATGGTAATGATACTTTTCTTTGTCTTTCTGCAAATAAAAGCAGATGGATAAATATGGAATTTGCCTGAAGTCCTGCTGAGAGACTGAGCTTCCTTTAAAAAAAAATCACATTGTAAATTGTCTTCTTTGTGAATCTTTTTTTAAAAATTTTTTATTGATTTTTGCTTTTCCAAATGCAGGTTAGGAAAGTTTTGGGTTTTTTTTAAACATTTATCCATATGTTTATGAATACTTTTTCTTCCACCCTCCCTTCCTACCCCTCTCCCCTCAAGGATGGAACAGTTGAGTTAGCATTGTACATATATACTTGTGTTAAACATCTTTACAAATTAGTCATTTTCAATATGAGGAATTAGGATTAAGGGAATGAAATGCATGAGATTTTTTTTTTAAGTGAATGTAGTCTTCTTCAGATTCTGAAGGATTTTTTGTTTTGTTTTGTTTTGTTTCATTTTTCTTCTTCTGAATGGGGATGACAGTTTTCCTAGTTCTCTGGACTATCAAGAAGAGTTGCTTCCATCAAGGTTTTTCATCTCATAATGTTGTTGTTGATATGTATATTGTTCTCTTGGTTCTGTTCCCCTCACTCAGCATCAGATCCCGTAAGTCATTCCATGCTTCTCTGGAGTCTGACCATCTATGGTTCTTATAGTATTCCATAGTATTCATGTACCATAACTTGTTTAATTATTCTGGGCATCCCCTCAATTTCCAATCCTTTGCCACTTAGAACTGCTATGAATATTTTGGATCATGTGGGAAATTTTCCATTTTTTACAATTTCCTCTGGATAAAGACCTAGAATTGGAATTGTTGGGTCAAAGGGTATGAACTTTTTTATTGCTCTTTGGCATAGTTCCATATTGCTCTCCAGAAAGGTTGGATCTGTTCACAGCTCCACCAGCAATACATCAATGTTTCAGTCCTCCCACAATCTCTCCAGTATTAATTGCTTTCCTTTTTTGTCATTTTAGCCAATCTGATAGGTGTGAGGTGATATCTCATAGTAGTTTTAATTTGCATTTCTCTAAACAATAATAATTTAGAGCATTATTTCATATGATTATATGGAGCTTTAATTTCTTCATTTGAAAACTCTTTGTTCTTTCCTTTGACCATTTATCAATTGGAGAATGACTTGTGACCTTATAAATTTGATGCAGTCTCTATATATTTTAGAAATGAGACCTTTATCAGAACTAGTTGTGAAGAGTGTTTCCCAGCTTTCTGCTTTCCTACTAATTTTGGCAGCAATGATTTTATTGGTACAAAATCATTGATTTATCAGTGTAAAATCATTCATTTTGCAATTTATAATGTGCTTTATTTCTTGTTTGGTCATTGTTCTTTGTGAATTTTTATACAAAGCATTCCTGCTCTGAATATTCCTAAATTACCAGATCAAATCATAGCAAATATGACTGACAAACATCTTTAAGGAATGCTTTACTTTCTCTTCTACTTTGAGAAAATAAAATGTAAAAAGGAAAAGCTGGTACTTTTATTGCATATCTATTTCCAGTGTGTGTTTTCTTAGCTCCTTTCCCCTTCCCTAAGTAGGTAATTGCCTTGAAGGGAAATTCTCATTCCATTTGCCCAAATGTATTTTCTGACTAAATTGAGGGGTGGGTCCAGAAGAGTGGGAGAATTAGAAAGTAAATCTTGATAAAAATGTAAAGAATGCCACCCTTGATAAAGTCTTATGGCTCCCTGGCTTCCTGAACCTTTGGATCCATAACTGTTCTTGTTCTTTCTCTGTTGAGACATGCAGAGAAACATTGTCTGATGAAGATACAGCCCTCTCTTTTCTCCTCTTATTAGTTTTGAGACTTGGAATTGGGCCGTGCTACGGAGACAGCACTGACATTAATGCGCCCCGGCTCCATGTTCTGTTTGATCACACTGCTGTTTCATGATTTGACTAGCATGTTAAACACCCTGGAGGAACAGAGTGCGGGCCTTCTCGGGAGTGCAGGGGCATGGTCAGAAGTCACCCAGCTGCCTTTTGATGTGCCTTTGTTCCCCAGTGCTTTGCCTGCAGCTTGGGCTCCTGCAACCCCTCTCCACTTTTTTCCCATTCACTTTTGAAGAAAAACTAGAGAGACTTTCCCACCCCTCTCTCCTACAAAGTTGTCTTCTTTCAACAATTTCTCTTTCTTGACTTTCTCAAGACATAAGCAGCTTTTATACTTATTGTGTCTATATATCATATATTAATTATAACTTTTCAAAGAAAAACATGGTTGAAAAATGTCATATAAACATTTAGAGGATTCCTTTTGTCTTTAAGTAAATGTTAAATATACATTGTGGGACATGTGGGTGTATGTCTGTGTGTTTCTATGTGACTGTGTGTATATGTGTTTTTCTTTGTGAATTGTGGACTGTATTTCTCAGATTCACCTTCATAATGATACCTCTGATCTGTGGCCAAGTTGAGATGTAAGTTCACACTGTTTTTAATAGTATGGTTTTGGGAGGGAGGGGTAGTGTGCTTTTTTGTCCTTTCTTCCCCCTCTCTGTTTAAATGGATAAAACATTGAACTTGGAGTCAAGAGGATCAGAATTCGCTAGCCTGAGAAACTTATTGACCATATAACCTTGGATAAGTCATTTCAATTTTCTGATCCTTAGTTATCTCATTTCTAAAGGCACTCTTGCCTCACAGGTTTGTTGTGAGGATCAAAAGATAAAACATGTATAAGGCATTTTTCAAGCTTTAAGAAATTATATTGAAGCTGGTTGTTGCTATGATAATCTTCACTGATAATGCTATAATAATCACTGTTGCTATAATAATCTTCATAAATCAATAGAATTCCAGGTCATTCATAAGGAGATCTCAAGGCAAAATTATAAAGTAAGTTAATAAGGTAGTTCCTTTTCCACTTGTTTCCCTTCCCTATTGTTACTAATGCTAATTCCAGAAGTCTGATTATCTGGGCCTAAAAGCTCATTCTTGACCCTCCTTCTTTGATTTGTCTTCTCATGTCTATTTTTCCATATACAATGCTAGACTTGTCATTGATATAATTCCTCTCCTGTAACTTACTTGTGCAACTTTTCATTTTCCTTAAGCCATGGTCTCCATGTCCTCACTGAGAACAACCAACAATTAGAGTAACTAGTAGAGTTAATTCTTTATTGTCAAAAGCCTAATGATAACAGTATAAAGGGGGAAAAAAAATCAGTCTGCACTTTATTCATCTCCCCAGTCTTTCATCTTCAAAGTAATAGGCACATTTTAATGCTAACTTTCTGAAGATTATGCTTTGATTTTTGAGTGCTAACAAAGAGGTATATTTCCTCAAAGGAATCTCAAACTAGAAATGATATTATATCATGATCCCCTTTAAAGGCAAATAAAACATATATTTATGATCAGATAGAATCTTTCAGGGTCCCTCAAGTCATGCTAATAGGTAAGCGCTTAGGACACACATGTTTGGGACTAGGTCTAATAATGTAAGCATAGATACTACAATACTTTATATACTCAATTTTAGAAAACTTTATAGAAACAAAGGATAAGGTCTGTACCTGTAATTTTATTGATTTAGGAAACTCCTAGATAAGGAAACTCCCTCTGACAAAGCAAGTGGGTACCTTTTCTGCAATGTATATTCTTAGGCAATTGTCTAGAACACTTAGAGATTAAATGGCTTTCAGAGGGTCACACGGTCAAATTGTATCAGAGATCAAATTTGAACCCAAGACATTTAACTTTCAATATAGAAAAAACTGTCCCAGAAAACACAGATACAGATTGAATAAACCTGCTCAGAACAGATGGTAGGACATTCCCAACCAGTTTTGTGTCCTTTGTATTTATCTAATATTGACAATATACTTAGAGATTAAATGACTTTCAGAAGGTCACATGGTCAAATTGTATCAGAGATCAAATTTGAACCCAAGGCTAGCTATCTATTCATATTGCCCTTCTGTAGAAATCTAATGAAATAAAAAGTCACATTTATAGAATTCTCTAAGACTATAAAAATACTTTTTTGTTCATGTGAGATAATACAGATATTTTCATTTTTACAATAGCAATATTATACTATATTTGTATAATTCTTTACTATTTTCATAATGCATGGGTGTATAAACACACATACCTACATATACACACACTATATCCCAGAAACATTATAGGTTAGGAGACAGGTATCATAATGCCAATCATTCCAATGAGAAAACTAAGGACAAAGAGATTGAGATGCTTGTCCAACTTCCTGATAAAGGAACTACAAGGTCAGAATTAGAATTCAGGTCCTCTGACTCCCAGACATACTCTATTCACTATGACACACTATTTCAAATATGGAGGTATCTATGCATATCCTTACTTTTAAAACTATCTATGGCTTGTCAACTCCAATAGATTGTTTGGTCCTTAAATATGTATTAGTGATATATATTCTATTTATAATTCTCCAAAATACATTACATGGCATAGGCCCCCAATGAAACAGGAATCTAGTGGAGAAGGCACTGAATTTCAAATGGCAGGCATAGATTCTATTCCAGGTTCTATTCCATGAACCAGCTGTATGATCTTAGAAAGGTGCTTCACATCTCTTTGTGAAATGAGGGGCCTTAGTTGACTTCTAAGATCCCTTTGAATTCTAAAACCCACTCATTTTGTGACCATCTTTTGACTTGCTGAAGCATCAAAGTCTTTGGACTAATGTTTCTTGATAATGCATCTCTTTTTCATCTGTCACATTGCTGTTTGCCTAGAACACTTATGTTTTGTCTGATACTACACATATCACTACATTCAACAGCTTCAGTTTCCTCACCTATAAAAGAGGTAGGAAAACTGTGGCTACTTTTCAGGTGTAAGGATCAAATGAGATATTTTTTACATAAGGACTTGGCAAATATTAAATTGCTACCTAAATGTTAGAGGCTGCTGCTACTGCTGCTGTTACTAAATATGTATATTTCTCATATATCTTCACTAAAGAAATGTTTATATTTGTTCCTTGTTTCTTGGTTCTGAGGTAATTCAAAATGGAAGGGCATATGAATTGAAATTGTGTTTCTTCAGGGTTCTGTAAAATATAAGTTGAGCATAAAATCGCAAGTATAGATCAACCAATTATGCTTCTTTAGTCTAAATCTATTTCTCATAAGATATTTTGGCCCAAGGATGGTGATTTGGGTGAATGCCTTACATGAATTGTTTTCCTTGATGGGCAGATCTGACAGCATAAAACTGTTCACCTTAAGGCATTTTTGAAGACTGTCCAAATACAACTAGCATTGCTTGCAAACCTTAAAAAAGACAATCAGAGATTCCTTTTATGACATTTAACCTTCAATATAGGGAAAAAAGTGTCCCAGAAAATATAGATACAGATTGAATAATCCTGCTCAGAACAGATGGTAGTGCATTCCCCAACCAGTTTTGTGTCCTTTGTATTTATCTAATATTGACAATATTCCTCCCTCCTCCTAAACATAATAGAGGGCAGCCAACATGGCTTTATTTTTTTTAGTACATAATTTTTTTCATATCTCATAGAGTTGTGTCCTTCAACTGGGCCTGGTCTCTATTTGGAAGTGAAGTGGATTAGTATAGTTTAGAAACTAGAGAGCTAGAAAGATCCAACAGACCTCTGATGCAAATTGGGCATCCTAGGCAAGCTACTTAACCTCAAAGTTATAAGATTTTAAGATTATGTAGATTATATATGATTATAATTTTCAGGAAAGGTATTTAACTTAAATTAATAGAGGTAGTTTCCTCATCTGCAAATTCCATATATTAAAGAAATTACAAATCCAATTTTGATTGGATTCCATTATATATACATATATATATATATATATATATATATATATATATATATATATATATTATGTGGAATAAAGTCATGGAATAAGTCTAGAAATTTATTTTCCATTCCACTGTTCAGAGATGAAGCCCTTTTAAATATGTAAAGGGAAGTCTCTATATTTACATAGGGAGTAGTTTGAGGGTAGTAAGATATATTTAAGAATCTATTTTTTTAAAAAAGCTTTAGTGAGCAAATTTTTCCCTTTGAATAATAATGTGACTTTCCTGCTAAAATTCCAAGGTGGGGCAAATGTGAAAAAGTCAAAAGAACTCAGAATTTAATACAGGGGCTCAAATTCTGATTTCCTGCTATCTTTCTGATATATATATATATATTCCCAGTGCTAAATATGGTATTTCACATAAAATAGTCTGTTTTGGGATACTTGTTGATTGACAGGCTTTGGTTTTCTTACCTGTAGAATGAGTAACTTGGACTTCTCTGGAATCTCTCTCCAGCCATAAATTTTAAGTTCATCAGAAATAAATCTGTTGGTAGTGATGTAGTAATTTCATTTTCGTAAACTAGTTTTAAAATATCAAAGGATTGTGGAGTCAATGTCACCAAAAAGAATAGAATTCAAATAGAATCATCATGAGTTTATCCAAGACAAAGATTATAACCTGTTTTCATAAATTGCCACAAGAAGGAAGAAGGTCATCTTTCTGAATCATCTGCAAAAAAAGAAATGGAAAGGCAAGAGATGTTTCTTTTCTTTTTTCTTTTTTTTTTCTTTTAGGATTTTTGCAAGGCAAATGGGGCTAAGTGGCTTGCCCAAGGCCACACAGCTAGGTAATTATAAAGTGTCTGAGACCATTTGAAACCAGGTACTCCTGACTCCAGGGCTGGTGCTGTATCCACTGGGCCACCTAGCCACCCCAAGATGTTGTTTCTAAAAGTACTTCACCTGCCTACCTAGAGTCATGTGTTAGCAAAATCTCTTTCAAGGAACTCAAAATGTACTCCATAGTTTTATTGTACATACTTAAGTTGTCAATGAGATGGTACACCTTTTTCAGAATGTAAGATCCATGAAGACAGAAATAGTTTCATTCTTGTTTTTCTTATCCTCAGTTTCTTCCCAGAAGCTAGGCATAGATTTGAATTTAATAAGTGCTTAATGAATTGAATTGAACTCCCTGTCTTCCTGATCCAACTAAGCTCAATAATACTGCCACCCAACAGTGGCAGTGAACTGGTAAAAATTTAACAACTGTATTTCAAAGGGGGAAAAAATGTAGGAAGGACACATCTTTAAGATTTATCTTCATTTTAAATATTTCCTCCATTGTTTTCTTAATTCCGGAAATTAACATAACAATAAATCAAACCCTGATTTGTAGTAAGTGTGCCAATTTCCAAGATGCAAATGGTCACACTGAAAATTTTACTATTGCTTCTCAAGAGTCAATTTGGGCTTACTCCAACACCCTTGAAAACCAGCAAGCAGAGCATTGGCAGGAAATAGGCTGAGAGAGGGACAAAAAATAGACTTTCTTTTGTTGGCCCCCACTGCATTCGCTATGCAATTATTGCATGCCTGTTAATGCTCAGTCCAAATTGACTCCAAAAGACATTCTTATGATAGCATCTGCCAGTGTTCCTTTCTTTACTTTGTCTTTTAAAAAGTTGGTTTATGGATGAACGTCTATGCTTTTCCAGCAGAATGTAGCTCCTTGAAGACAAGGGAATGTTTCTTTTTATCCTCCAAACATCAGAACCAACCAAGATCAGAGAGGGTTTTAGCACTTTATGCTTTCAAAGTTAGATTCATTTTTCTTTAAAAAAAAAAAAAGAAATATTTCCTTTTATAGAAAACAAGACTTTTACATGAAACTGAAAGTTTCTATTATTTGTGACTTTTTTCTTTTAAAATATATATTAATTTCCAAATGTGACTTTCAAGCTGTCCTATTTATCTAGTCTTTCTTTATATTCTCCTCCCTGCATTGAAAAAAAATGCTTCAATTAGCATCTTTTCTTTCTCTTCATTTTTTTGTGTGAAGAGGAAAACTATCCCTATTCCGACCCCCTCTACAGAAAAAAAAGAAAATTGAATTCTTATAAAAAATAAGCATAGTCACATAGCAAAAATTCTCATATTGATCATATACAAAAGTGTATGTTGGCTTCTCTAAGTTGAGGATATCACTTCTCTATCAAGAAGTCTGCAGTAGCCTTCCCCCCCCCACCCCCAACTCTGCAAGGCCTGCTGGTCTGTGCAGAGGGCATGGGTCTCGTTTGGTAGCATGGGGTTCATGAAAGTTGTGAAGAATAAGGCCTGCTTCAAGACCAGGTGAAGTTCCGGAGACAGAAAGAGGGAAAGAAAGACTATTATACACGAAAGAAGCTGGTGATCCAGGACAAAAACAAGCACAACACACCGAAGTACAGGATGATCGTCCGAGTCACCAACCGAGACATCATCTTCCAGATTGCTTATGCCCATATAGAAGGGGATATCATTGTGCAGCCTATGCCCATGAGTTACCCAAGTATGGTGTGAAGGTTGGCCTGACAAATTATGCTGCCGCTTACTGTATAGGCTTGCTGCTAGCCGGCAGGCTTCTAAACAGATTTGGCATGGACAAGATCTATGAAGGCCAGGTGGAAATGACTGGAGATGAGTACAATGTGGAAAGCACTGATGGTCAGCCTGGTGCTTTTACATGCTACCTGGATGTAGGTCTTGCCAGAACTACCACTGCAAACAGTCTTTGGGGCCCTTAAGGGAGCTGTGGATGGTGGTTTGTCTATTCCTCACAGTACCAAACACTTCCCATTCAGAAAGTAAGGAATTCAATGCTGAACTACATCGAAAACACATCATGGGCCAAATGTTGCAGATTATATGCACTATCTTATAGAAGAAGATGAAGATGCTTATAAAAAACAATTCTCACAGTACATAAAGAACAACATAACACCCGACATGATGGAGGAGATGTACAAGACAGCTCATGCTGGTATCTGGGAGAATCCAGTGTATGAAAAGAAACCCAAGAGGGAAGTTAAAAAAGAAAAGATGGAACTGCCCCAAAATGTCCCTTGCCCAGAAGAAAGACAGAGTTGCTCAGAAGAAGGCGAGTTTCCTCAGGGCCCGGAATGTGCAGCTGATAGTTAAAAGATCAAAATCTGTAACTTTTATGAAGATTTTCAGTTTAAGCCAATACATTTTTTGAACAACAACAACAACAACAACAAAAGAAAATAAGTCTTTTTAACTGGTTTTCTGGAATAATAGAGGATCATTGATCAGAGTTTTAAATCTTTCAAAGTTGTTTTTCTTTACAATGTCATTGTATGAATTATTTTCATGGGCAACAAAGCATTTTCCCTCCCAATCCTTGGAAACTCCTTTGCATTTTCCTAAATCATAGAATTTACATTCTAAAGGGACCTTAAAGATTGTCTTAATAAGTGCTTCTTGAATTTGGTAAAATTTTATTTAACCTTTTCTTTTTTAAAGATGTAGAAACTGAGATCCAGAGAAATTAAATGAACTGCAGAAAGTCACATTGGTAGTCAATATTAGAGAAAAACATTTCATTGATATAGAAAAATCCTTTGTGAGAAAATTATTTCTACCAAGTTTTTTTTTTTTATCAAAGTATAGTCTTAGGAAATTACCTAGAAGATCACTAAAGGGTTAAGTGTCTTGTCTAGGGTACTATAAAGTATATAGAAGTATATAGCCTGAAGTTATTGATTGATGTAGATTTTTCAAGGAAGTTGTAAAAAAACACTATGCAGGCTGCAAAAATTTTGTAACGAAACATCTGGAAAGATCTAATCAAGTGACAAGAATTATACTTCAGAAGCTTGTTGTCTTTGATAAACAGACTAAAGAACTTTCCTTACTATGAATACAGACTGCTAAAATATCCTTGGAAATTCAATAAATGAATTATACTTTTATTAAGTTTCATAATGGATAAAATTATTATCCACAATTGCCTGAGAATAAAATCTCTAATACAGCTAAGAATGGTAGGTTTTTTTTAAAAAGATATTGTCATTCCATAAATACCTAACCTACAAACTATAAGGAATGAAAAAATCCAAAACATAAAGAATTAATGGAAAGCAATCAAAGTTATGGAAATAAAATATCCACTCTTTTATTTGGTATTAGAGTTGTCCAAAGATGATTTCAATGAGACTAGAGAAAATGATCTTATATTCCAAACTTTAATTACACAAAATAATGAAAAATTATCATTTTAACACTGTATAATATTTTTGTCTAATGTTAGACATAAAATAATAATGGTAGGATAGTGATATCCCAGACTGTTTCTTTTTTCTTCTTTCAGTAATCTGAAGTGTGATTGACTGTACATTTTCTCTCTCAAAGCTGGAGGTCAGAAAACCCAGAGACTAAAGAGAGTAAAGTGACTAGATATCTTTTCTCTTCCACCCTTGCCAACTCTGTCCCTCACTTCACACAGGTATGAATATTGATCTCCACCAATGAGAAAGGAGTTCCATTTTCATGGTCTTTGGGACTTGGGTTACATAAATCTGATACTTCATTCTTGTCTCATGAAATGAGAGGTAAAATGAACAGGTAAATATAAGAGCTATAAGAAAAATTTTACATTCATATATTGCTATAATATTTATAAAACATTTTTCTTGAGAATCTTTAAACCTAGTGATATTCATTCAGTTTGTATCATTCAACCTCAAAGAAGGGATGATTGTGATGTCTAAGATTAAAACATTGTTAAATGGATTCTTAATAATTTATGGTGTTGTTGTTTGTCTTTTGTTCCCAAAGAGGACCATGACATCTGGGATGTGATGTCATAGCATGCAAGAGAATTGGATATAAGAGAGGAAAGGCTGCACAGTCACAGCTTCACTTTCTCCTGAGGAGCCATCTGGATATGGGTCAGGATGGCTGGAAATGGCTCTGCATGCAATGGAAGTCATTTATGAGCTGGCAGTTAAGGATATATGTGACCAAATGTAACCAGCGCTGTCACTTCTACCAAGATTAACCAGGGCTCTGAGAATAAGCAATCCCACGTGACAATGTTTTTCTATTAAATTCTCTTTTCTAACCTCCCACTGACTCTTGTGTTTTTCTTTTTTAAAATGTTTTATTGAAGCCATTTGCTTTTTAAACCACAGTCATTTCCCAACATCCAATTTTATTCCATGCACATTAAACTTTCCCTTTTAACAAAGGAAAACACTTAAAAAGACCAATTAACTCAGAGCCCCTGTCTGTAGTATACTCAATATTATGTACCCATAATCGTCCACTTCTCTTCCTAAAGGAAGGAGGTAGATTTAGTCACTTTTTCTTTTTACCCATTTTTCTTAATTCTAAACCAGTTTGTGCAAGTCTTTCCACATGTCTTCTTCTATGTTAATAATTTCTTCTTTTTTAAAAAATTTAAATTTATTTGCTAATTTTTCCAACTACATACAAATATAGTTTTCAAAATTCTTTTTTTGTAAAATTTTGAGTTCTGTAATTTTTCCTTTCTCCTTTCCCTCCTCCCTCCCCTTGACAATGAGTATTTTGATATAGTTTATACATGTATAACTATGTTAAATATATTTCCTAATAATTTCTTATAGTATAATATCATACTATATTCATAAACCACTTTGCACAGTTATCCTCTAATCGATGAACAATCAGTTTATTCAACAGATTATTTATCACCACAAAAATAAAAATTGTTAAGAATATTTTAGTATATGTAAGTACTTTTTTCTATCTTTGCCTTTTTGAGGGGCACAAGTTCAGTAGTGAGAAGTGGGATTCAGAGCATAGAAACAGTTGACTTTTTCTATAATTTTTCTCCTATAATTCTAGATTATATTTTAGAAGATTGGATCACATCACCATTGAAAAATCCCCGAAATTTTCTAGTGAAACACTCTGGAGATAAGGACATAATGGAGATAGGGACATCCTCTCATGCCATCTCCTTCTCAAAGTCTTTTTTCCTCTTTCAGTAACCTGATGTGTGATTGGTATCATACATCTTCTCTAAGTTGTAAGTCAGACTAAAGAGGGTAAAGAGACCATATCTTCTCTCCCCCCTTGTCAACCCTGTCCCTCAATTCATGGAGGTGAGGACATTGATATCCACCAATGAGGAATAAGTGCCGTTCTAATGGTCCTTGGGGCTTGGGTTACATATATTCAAACTTGCTTTGTAGTAAACTGAATGACATTCTGGAGCTGAATGATATGGAGTATGTGTCTAATTGAGATTCCTTTGTAAAGTAATTAATGGGCTTCTATTTGAGATACCATTTATTATAAAGCCAGTTATATCCTATAGCTAGAGAGAATTTTCATTTTCCTCAGGATACTCATTATAGCATGCTAAGCATGAGATTGAGTCAGGCTGCTTCTTTACACTGATGCTAAGAAATGCTCACAGTCTCATAGAAATAAACCCAAGCAGGTTTTCTCCCCTCTGGGAAGAAAGCCACAACATTCTCATTTTGTAGCACTTCAGGGACTAGAACAAATTGACCTTTAGCCTCTTTTCCTTTTTCTCTTCTATAGACCAGCCTCATTTTTCACAGATATGCTGAAGGGCAAATGGACAAGTTACTTCCCCTGGATGCTTCAGTATGCCAGGACTCAGAGCTTGCAGTTAACTATGTGTGAATATAGGAAAGGGGGAGGGTAGAGCACATGCCTCTGTTTTCCTAATCATTAATAAAGGCACCCCCTCCTGGGAGTGGGACCTTGAGCCACAATGTTGAAATGTGAGAAATAGCCTTTAGCTGTCTCTGGGATATCCAGCTTGGGCACACATCAGAAAATGTGCCACAAGTTTCCAAGTCAAATTATTTTCTTTCTGAGACACTGTCCAAGCACAGGACTACTAATGTGGATTTAAGCCAGCTAGATTCCAGACATCATATGCTCTGTCTCATGGGAACAACCTCTGATGCTCCTTCTTTGTGACTCACTCAAAACTGCATAGTCTAAAGGGGGAGGAAAATGTTAACTAAATAACTTTGAGTCTCCAAAGAAAAGGTAGGTGTTGGACTTTGTTCTGATAAAAATATCAGGTCACTTACTGGTTTGTCCCTTTCTGTGAAGCATTTTATATTGTAATAGACACATACCTTTTAAAGTTGGGAGAAAAAGCTCTAAATTTGGAGCTGATATATTCCAGGCATATAAGCAGCTGAGCCCTCTCCCACACATCTTTCACTGCCCCCCCCAACCCCCTTCTCCAGCCTGCTGCTAAGGCAGCTTGTCTACGTAATCTCTGCTTAAGCTCGAGACTGGGGGAACCTATGTTATCCATGTTTAAGTTATTGCAAACAGCAGGCATTTGAGTAGCTTAGGCATAGAGAACAGGTCAATACCTTAAGTTTGGGGTTGTTTTTTTTTTTAGTTTTTTTGCAAGGCAAATGGGGTTAAGTGGCTTGCCCAAGGCCACACAGCTAGGTAATTATTGAGTGTCTGAGGTCAGATATGAACTGGGGTACTCCTGACTCCAGGGGCCAGTGCTCTATCCCCTGCGCCACCTAGCCACCCAGTACCTGAAGTTTTAAGGAGATGAATACAGATAAGCTTATATACCAGGTTTGTTTCAACTTCTCTGTTATTAATTGGCTATCACTACCTCATAGCTGATAGTTGGTCATTTTTTGTTGTTTCCAACTCTAATTACTTACCATCTCTGATCCAATCTCTATATTCCATTCCAAGCTTATATTCTGAACTGTTTTTCAATATGGATATCATATTGTTGTCATTTGTCCTTCATTCTCAGAGGACAATGACATCAGGGAGAACATTTCCACGGGGATGTCATGTTGCCAACTCAAAGGCAATATGTCTAAAATTGAACTCATCTGTCTACTTCAGTATCCAAAATAGCTCTTTTTTCTAATTTCCTGATATTCATTATTGATACCAGTCTTCTTTCAAGTTCAAAATGACATAGCCATTTTGTGTTGTTCCTTCATCATCAATTCTCATCTTAGTTGTTTAAGTCTTCCTTTAGCTAAGTGTTGTCTTTTAAAGTCATTGTAACCTTTCCTTTCCTACTATGCATCCTCCACCCCCCCAATCAAATTCTCTTCTATCTCATACCTCAAATACTGAATTTCAGTTTCATTCAAATTGACAAAGGTTCAGGGAGCATCTAATTTATAGAATGCATAGTGCTAAGCATTGTGAAAGATTAAAATTTATCTAAGACACTAAGTTAGACTGACTGGGGTCTTATATGCACAGATACTTGAGCTTTGCATACACAAATACTTACAAGCAAAATCCTACCATGTGAAGTCTAAGATTGGGAAAGACCATTCATTATCTGTTGATAGAAGGGAGTCTATGGCAGGCTGCATGGATAAGCTGGCATTCAAAAATGTACTTTATAGATTTGACAGAAATTCAACAAATTAGGAACTAGAGATAATTCATTTCTGCTGGAATAAAGGCTAAAAGAAGAGGAAGAATATGAAAGAGAAAAAACTAGAAAAGTAGGATGCTGACAAATTGTGGAAATCCTTGAATTCCAAGCAAGTTCCATTGCTAATAAAAAGTCATTGAATCATTCTGATCTTGAAAGTCATATGTGTGTATCCATCCATCCAACCAGATACACACATACACACGTATTTAATGTAGTAGTAGAGTGAAGGATAGTTTTGGTTGGGGGAAGGGAAGAGAGTTGAGAGATTATCTCTTAATCTGAAAATGCGATAATCAAAGTTGTCATAAAAAGATGCTGTTCTTGTGTAACAGTGATTCTGGCCTCACTCTCTGAGCATCCAACCTGTTACATATTACCCCTTCAGTGTTGTAAAGTATTCAAAGGGAATTGGGGAATCTCCTTTAACTAGCATCCTAGTTTCATATAACCACTTCACATTGGATAGCTTTTATAAAGGGGCATTGTTTCAAAAATACAGAAAAAACAAAAATACCACCATTTCTTCTAATACCTTGGGAGCATGAACCCCTCAAATTATGCTTCCAAAATAGAGAGTAAAAAAGACCCCTAGACCCCTAGTTTAGCTCATAATATTAGTTCTTCCAAACTCAAGTCCAAAGTTGGCAGTTCCTTGCTTTTGATGGACTGGAGTCTCTTGTCCCTTTCTCCTTAAGGTGTGCCTACTGGGCAGGCTATAATAACTGGCCTCAATTCTTAGGCTCCCATGTTTGTATAGCTTCTACCCAGATAAAAGTCTCTGTACAGCATGGCTTCATCATCTTTGAGTGAACGAGTCATTTTTATGTTCAGACAAGAAAGAAACAATGCTCCCTGTCATTGCTGAGACTGGCAATTCTAACAACAAAGATAATTGAAAAAGGCTACTCTCAACCACTTGCTAGGACAGCATGACATGTCCAAGTCCTCCAGTCTTTGCACCCAATCAATTTCTACTTGAGTTATCCATTCTTCAGTGATCTAAGCATGCTTTAAAGTCTCATTATACCAAGGTAGGAGCAATGTGAAAAAGAGCAAGGAATATATGAGAAAAGAGGAAAGAGGAAAGAGTCCAAGATCAATTCTTCTTTTGACTAAATTCTTTTCTTCTCATTCTTGGTCTCTCTTCATCCCATCTTCCCCCACCAAATTTTACAGTAGTTTTAGAGGAATTGTGGCAGCACTTACAATAAGTAGAGGAGAGTTAATGAGTTTGATTTTGTCCATGGTACTAGTGCAAGATGATAGTAGTGATGTATTCTAAGTACTTCCGGGTCATGCGAGCAAGAAATGATAAAATAGACAATTTTTCCATGCTCCATGATTTCTCAAATCCCTCCAAAACAGAAATTGTACACTGAAGATAAAGTAATTTCAGTTGTCTCTGGGACATCAGGAGTCCAAATAAAGGTTTTTGAAGAAAGAAACTGAGATCCACTGACCCTGAACTCACTAAGTATCCCTCCCTTATTTCCCATTCTTCTAATAGCAAGATTGTATTAGCAGACACAAGAACATAGATTTGAATTATAGACTTGAATTAAAACCACCTGCTACACTCTGATTCCCCTCCCTCGTTTCAGATTTCTGTCCTCTATAACCCACACAGCCTCAGACCTTTAGGGGTAAAAGCTTTCCAGAGGCTATAAATGGAAGCAGCAGCACTCCAGAACTCCAAACAGTCATTGCTAAGGCAGAGAACTGAGGAAAAGAGGGAGTGAGACAGTCATCAGGACAGGACGGGTATTCAAAAGCAATGTAGCATTCCACTAAGCCTGAGGAACAAAGCACAGTATCTAGTTCAGACCACCCAAAAGTCACTTGGGGCAGAGACCTAGACTGGTGAACCAAGAATTGTCCACAATGAGAGGAAACAGAGACTTTGAAATATAATCCCCCTTGACCCCTCCAAGTGAATAAAAAAATATTGATAAGGAAGATAAGTTGGAGAGAAATTTTGAAGATATCAAGGAAAGAATACTCAGACCCTGAGCAAAAACAGATAAATCAACTAGACAGTTACAACAGAAGGCAATATAGCCCCCACATCTTGTGAATTAGTTCACATATCTATGAATAAATACTGAAAAATAGGAGAAATAATCAAACACTCTATGGGACAAAAGTCTATAGATTTAAGGAGAACATAATGTTTCTGAATGGTTTAAGAAAGAATTGAGAATTAAAAGAGTAGAGTTTGTATCCTGAATGGCAAAAAAATAGACAAAATGGAAAAACTAGAATCTACATATGTAAGCCCCACCAAAAAAAAAATAAAAGAGAGAACAATAGATTAAGAATATAAATATGCAGAAATGAAGGACAATGTAAAAGGAGAGAATCAAAAAGTATGTTAAAAGAAAATATGCTTACTAAGCAAATAAAAAAACTGATAATGAAGACAGGAAACATAGACACAATCTAAGGATTAGAGGTTTCCCAAAAGAACATGACAGGACATACATACCACACACACACACAGACACACACACACACACACACATACACACAAAGAAACACAAAATACAAAAATAAATAAACAAAAAAAACTTTAACGTCAAAATGGAGGAAAAATAGAACTGTTCTGAAATTATTAACAAGGAAAATGAAATGCAAATTGAAAGAATTCACAGATTACCTTCAAGGGGAAAAACAAGGCTGCAAAATCCAAATAATATAGTGATTATATTTAACAATTTACTATAGAAACAATAAGCTTTGTGAGTCATCAGGGTCAAATACAAATACAATGGAAGAAAATATTCAAATAATGTGAGCTATAATACATCCAATAGAAAAAGTAGGAAAGATTGTATTCTAAGGAGCAGTAGAACTCAAGATGCAGATCAGAGTGACCTATCCTGCAAATATGAGTTTAGCTATACAAGATCAAAAAATAGATGTTCAATAATAAATAAAACTTTTATTTTTTTCTTAGAAAGAGATGTCCTCTAGCTAACAGGTCAGGATTGGGCATGTAGATTGGGCAAGAAGATAAGTATCTACTTATTATAGTTGAAATGATGTCTGAAAATTAATGAGATTGTGTTCCAGGGATAGAAAGTAGAAACCAAGGAAATAGAAGCTAAGAGATTTCCTACCATATATTTTGGGGATAAGGATGACGAATCAGGAAAAAAGGAAGGGAAAATAGTTATAATCTGTGAGGGTCCATATGATACAATTATAATGTTTGCCCAGGAAATACATAGTTGTTCATTCATTATTAATACAGAGGAAAAAACATTTATCGGACCCCTTTCTCATCTCTCATAAATGAGTCCTTTATTTATGCAATGATTATTAAAGGAACAGGGAAACAGGTCTCCCCTCCCCTCTTGTCTCCTCCCCTCCCCACCCCTCCCCTCCCATCTCCGTTTCCCTCACATCCTGTCTCCACCCCTCCCCTCCCTGCCCCTCCCCTCCCTCACCCTCACCTACTGTCTCTTCCCCTCCCTGCCCCTCCCCCCTCCTCCTGTCTCCTTCCCTGCCCTCCCCGATCCTCCTGTCTCCTCCCCTCCCCTCCTGTCTCTTCCCCTCCCCTCCTGTCTCTACCCTCCCTGCCCCTCCTGTCTCTTCCCCTGCCCTCCTGCCTCTTCCCTCCCTGCCCCTCCCCTCCCCTCCTGTCCCCTCCCCTCCCTGCCGCTCTCCTCCCCTCTCCTCCTGTCTCTTCGCCTCCCCTCCCCTCCCCTCCTGTCTCTTCCCCTCCCTGCCCCTCCCCTCCCTCTCCTCCTCTCTCCTCCCCTCCCCACACCTCCCGTCCCATCTACTCCACTCCCCTTCCCGCCCCTCCCCTCCCATCTCTTCCCCTCCCCTCCGTTTCCCTCCCCTCCAGTCTCTTCCCCTCCCTGCCCCTGCCCTCCCTTCCACTCCCCTCCTGTCTCCTCCCCTCCCCTCTAGTCTCCTCCCCTCCACTCTCTCCCCTCCCTGCCCCTCCCCTCCTGTCTCCTCCCCTCCCCTCCCCTCCCCTGCTGTCTCCTCCCCTCCACTCCTGTCTCCTCCCCTCCCCTCCTGTCCTTCCACTCCCTGCCCCTCCCCTCCCTTCCCCTCCACTCCTTTCTCTTCCCCCCTGCCCCTCCCCTCCCTTCCCCTCCCCTCTTGTCTCCTTCCCTCCCCACCCCTCCCCTCCCATCTCCGTTTCCCTCACATCCTGTCTCCACCCCTCCCTACCCCGCCCCTCCCCTCCCTTCCCCTCCCCTCCTGTCTCCACCCCTCCCCTCCTGTCTTTTCCACTCCCTGCCACTCCCCTCCTCTCTCCTCCCCTCCCTGCCCCTCCCCTCCCTTCCCCTCCCCTCCTGTCTCTTCCCCTCCCTGCCCCTCCCCTACCTTCGCCTCTTGTCTCCTCCACTCCCCTCCACTCCCCTCCTGTCTCCTCCCCTCCACTCCTGTCTCTTCCCCTCCCTGCCCCTCCCCTCCCATGCCCTCCTGTCTATTCCCCTCCTCTCCCCTCCCCGCCCCTCCCCTCCCTGCCCCTCCCCTCCGTCCCCTCCCCTCCTGTCTCTTCCCCTCCCTGCCCCTCCCCTACCCTCCCCTCCTGTCTCTTCCCCTCCCCTCCCCTCCCTGCCACTCCCCTCGATTTCCCTCCCCTCCTGTCTCCTCCCCTCCTGTGTCTTCCCCTCCCTGCCCCTCCCCTCCCATGCCCTCCTGTCTACTCCCCTCCTCTCCCCTCGCCGCCCCTCCCCTCCCTGCCCCTCCCCTCCCCTCCCCTCTTGTCTCCTACCATCCCCGCCCCTCCCCTCCCTTCCCCTCCCCTCCCCTCC
Organism: Macrotis lagotis; assembly: GCF_037893015.1. Lineage (NCBI taxonomy): Eukaryota > Metazoa > Chordata > Mammalia > Peramelemorphia > Peramelidae > Macrotis > Macrotis lagotis. The sequence continues at coordinate 720,245,483 of NC_133658.1, forward strand.
CTTCCCTTCCCCTCCTGTCTCTTCCCCACCCTGCCCCTCCCCACCCCTCACCTCCTGTCTCCTCCACTCCCCTCCCCTCCTGTCTCCAACCCTCCCCTCCTGTCTTCTCCAATCCCTGCCCCTCCCCTCCCTGCCGCTCCCCTCCGCCCCTCCCCTCCTGTCTCTTCCACTCCCTGCCCCTCCCCTACCCTCCCCTCCTGTCTCTTCCCCTCCCCTCCCCTCCCTGCCACTCCCCTCGATTTCCGTCCCCTCCTGTCTCCTCCCCTCCTGTGTCTTCCCCTCCCTGCCCCTCCCCTCCCATGCCCTCCTGTCTACTCCCCTCCTCTCCCCTCGCCGCCCCTCACCTCCCTGCCCCTCCCCTCCCCTCTTGTCTCCTACCATCCCCGCCCCTCCCCTCCCTTCCCCTCCCCTCCCCTCTAGTCTCCTCCCCTCCCTTCCCTTCCCCTCCTGTCTCTTCCCCTCCCTGCCCCTCCCCACCCCTCACCTCCTGTCTCCTCCACTCCCCTCCCCTCCTGTCTCCAACCCTCCCCTCCTGTCTTCTCCAATCCCTGCCCCTCCCCTTCCTTCCCCTCCCCTCCTGTCTCCGCCCCTCTCTGCCCCTCCCCACCCTTCCCCTCCCCTCCTGTCTCCTCCCCTCCCCACCCCTCCCCTCCCATCTCCTCCCCGCCCCTCCCTTCCCCTCCCATCCTGTCTCTTCCCCTCCCCGCCCCTCCCCTCCCCTCTAGTCTCCTCCCCTCCCCGCCCCTCCCCTCCCTTCCCTTCCCCTCCTGTCTCTTCCCCTCCCTGCCCCTCCCCACCCCTCACCTCCTGTCTCCTCCACTCCCCTCCCCTCCTATCTCCAACCCTCCCCTCCTGTCTTCTCCAATCCCTGACCCTCCCCTTCCTTCCCCTCCCCTCCTGTCTCCTCCCCTCCCCACCCCTCCCCTCCCATCTCCTCCCCCCTCCCTTCCCCTCCCATCCTGTCTCTTCCCCTCCCCGCCCCTCCCCTCCCTTCCCCTCCCCTCCTGTCTCCTTCCCTCCCCTCCTGTCTCTTCCACTCCCTGCCCCTCCCCTCCCTTCCCCTCCCCTCCTGTCTCTTCCCTCCCTGCCCCTCCCCTCCCTTCCCCTCCCCTGCTGTCTCGTCCGCTCACCTCCCCTCCCCTCCCCTCCTGTGTCCTCCCCTCCACTCCTGTCTCCTCCCCTCCCCTCCTGTCCTTCCACTCCCTGCCCCTCCCCTCCCCAGCCCTCCCCTCCCCGACCCGACCCTCCCTTCCCCTCCCCTCCTGTCTCCTCCCCATCTCCTCCTGTCTCTTCCACTCCCTGCCCCTCCCCTCCTGTCTCCTCCCCTCACTGCCCCTCCCCTCCCCTGCCCTCCTGTCTCCTCTCCTCCTGTCTCCTCCCCTCCCCTCCTGCGTCTTCCACTCCCTGCCCCTCCCCTCCCCAGCCCTACCCTCCCCGCCCCTCCCCTCCCTTCCCCTCCCCTCCTCTCTCCTCCCCACCTCTCCTGTCTCTTCCACTCCCTGCCCCTCCCCTCCTGTTTCCTCCCCTCCATGACCCTCCCCTCCCTTCACCTCCCCTCCTGTCTCTACCCTCCCTGCCCCTCCCCAACCCCTTCCCTCCTCTCTTCCCCTCCCTGCCCCTCATGTCTCCTCCCCTCCCCTCCACTCCTGTCTCCTCCACTCCACTCCCTGCTCCTCCCCTCCCTTCCCCTCCATTCCCCTCCCCTCTTGTCTCCTCCCCTCCCTGCCCCTCCCCTCCCCCTCCTGTCTCCTCCCCTCCCGTCCTGTCTCTTACACTCTCTGCCCCTCCCATCCCCTATTTTCTCCATCCCTCCCTTCCCTTCCCCTCTCCTCCTGTCTCTTCCCCTCCCTGGCCCTCCCCTCCCTGCCCTCCTCTCTCCTCCCCTCCCCTCTCATCTCCTCCCCTCCCCTTCCCACCCCCTCCCCTCCCATCTCCTCCCCTCTGCTTTCTTCCCCTTCCCTCCCTTCCCCTCCCATCTTGTCTCTTCCTCTCCCTGCCCCTCCCCTCCCCTCCCCTCCCTTCCACTCCCCTCCTGTCTCTTCTCCTCCCTGCCTCTCCCCTCCGTTCCCCTCCCCCATGGTCTCCTCCCCTCCCCGCCACACCCCTCCTGTCTCCTCCCCACCACTCCTGTCTCTTCCACTCCCTGGCCCTCCCCTGCTGTCTCCTCCCCTCCCTGCCCCTCCCCTCCCCTGCCCTCCTGTCTCCTATCCTCCTGTCTCCTCCTCTCCCCTCCTGTCTCTTCCACTCCCTGCCCCTCCCCTCCCCAGCCCTCCCCTCCCCGCCCCTCCCCTCCCTTCCCCTCCCCTCCTGTCCCCTCCCCACCTCTCCTGTCTCTTCCACTCACTGACCCTCCCCTCCTGTCTCCTCCCCTCCATGCCCTTCCCCTCCTGTCTCCTCCCCACCGCTCCTGTCCCTTCCACTCCTTGCCCCTCCCATGCTGTCTCCTCCCATCCCTACCCTCCACTCTCCTCCCCTCCCCTCTCATCTCCTCCCCTCCCCTTCCCAAACCTTCCCTCCCATCTCCTCCCCTCCGCTTCCCGCCCCTTCCCTCCCTTCCCCTCCCATCCTCTCTCTTCCCCTCACGGCCGCTCCCCTCCCTTCCCCTCCCCTCCTGTCTGTTCCTCTCCCTGCCCCTCCCCTCCCCTCCCCTCCTGTCTCCTCCCCTCCCCTCCCTTCCACTCCCCTCCTGTCTCTTCCCCTCCCTGCCTCTCCCCCCTCCGTTCCCCTACCCCTGGTCTCCTCCCCTCCCCGCCCCTCCCCTCCTGTCTCTTCCCCTCCCTGCCCCTCCCCTCCCTTCCCCTCCCCTCCTGTCTCTTCCCCTCCGTGCCCCTCATGTCTCCTCCCCTTCCCTCCACTCTTGTCTCCTCCCCTCCCCTCCTGTCCTTCCACTCCCTGCCACTCCCCTCCCCCCTCCTGTCTCCTCCCCTCCCCTCCTGTCTCTACCCGTCCCTGCCCATCTCCTCCCCTCCCCGCCCCTCCCCTCCTGTCTCCTCCCCACCTCACCTGTCTCTTCCCTCCCTGCCCCTCCCCTCCCCTCCCCTCCGGTCTCCTCCCCCTCCCTGCCCCTCCCCACCCTTCACCACCCCTCCTGTCTCCTCCCCTTCCCTCCTGTCTCCTCCCCACCACTCCTGTCTCTTCCACTCCCTGCCCCTCCCCTGCTGTCCCCTCCCCTCCTCCCCTCCCTGCCCCTCCCTTCTCTTCCCCTCCCCTCTTGTCTCCTCCTCATCATGCCCCTCCCCTCCCCTCCTGTCTTCTCCCGTCCCCTCTTGTCTCCTCCCCTCCCTGCCCCTCCCCTCCATTCCCCTGCCGTCCTGTCTCTTCACCTCCCCGCCACTCCCCTCCCCTCATGCTGTCTCCTCCCCTCCCTGCCCCTCCTCTCTCCTCCCCTCCCATCCTGTCTCTTCCCCTCCCGGTCTCTTCCCCTCCCGGCCCCTCCCCTCCCTTCCCCTCCCCTCCTGTCTGTTCCTCTCCCTGCCCCTCCCCTCCCCTCCGGTCTCCTCCCATCCCCTCTTGTCTCCTCCCCTCCCTGCCCCTCCCCTCCATTCCCCTACCGTCCTGTCTCTTCACCTCCCCGCCGCTCCCCTCCCTTCCCCTCCCCTCCTGTCTCTTCCCATCACTGCCCCTCCCCTCCCTGCCCTCCTCTCTCCTCCCCTCCCCTTCCCACCCCTCCCCTCCCATCTCCTCCCCTCAGCTTTCTGCCCCTTCCCTCCCTTCCCCTCCCATCCTGTCTCTTCCCCTCCCGGCCCCTCCCCTCCCTTCCCCTCCCCTCCTGTCTGTTCCTCTCCCTGCCCCTCCCCTCCCCTCCAGTCTCCTCCCCACCGCTCCTGTCTCTTCCACTCCCTGCCCCTCCCATGCTGTCTCCTCCACTCCCTGCCCCTCCCCACACTTCACCTCCCCTCCTTTCTCCTCCCCTTCCCTCCTGTGTCCTCACCTCCCCTCCTGTCTCCTCCCCACCTCTCCTGTCTCTTCCCTCCCTGCCCCTCCCCTCCCCTCCCCCTCCTGTCTCCTCCCCTCCCCTCCTGTCTCTTACCCTCTCTGCCCTTCCCCACCCGTCTTGTCTCCTCCCCTCCACGCCCCTCCCCTCCCTTCCCCTCCCCTCCTGTCTCTTCCACTCCCTGACCCTCCCCTCCTGTCTCCTCCCCTCCATGCCCCTCCCCTCCTGTCTCCTCCCCACCGCTCCTGTGTCTTCCACTCCCTGCCCCTCCCATGCTGTCTCCTCCCCTCCCTGCCCTCCTCTCTCTTCCCCTCCCCTCTCATCTCCTCCCGTCCCCTTCCCACCCCTCCCCTCCCATCTCCTCCGCTTTGCTTCCCGCCCCTTCCCTCCCTTCCCCTCCCATCGTGTCTCTTCCCCTCACGGCCCCTCCCCTCCCTTCCACTCCCCTCCTGTCTCTTCCCCTCCCTGCCTCTCCCCTCCGTTCCGCTCCCCCCTGGTCTCCTCCCCTCCCCGCCTCTCCCCAACCCCTCCCCTCCTTTCTCTTCCCCTCCCTGCCCCTCATGTCTCCTCCCCTCCCCCCCACTCCTGTCTCCTCCCCTCCCCTCCTGTCCTTCCACTCCCTGTCCCTCCCCTCCCTTCCCCTCCATTCCCCTCCCCTCTTGTCTCCTCCCCTCCCTGCCCCTCCCCTCCCCTCCTGTCTCTTACACTCTCTACCTCTCCCCTCCACTATTTTCTCCATCCCTCCCTTCCCTTCCCCTCCCCTCCTGTCTCTTCCCCTCCCTGCCCTCCTCTCTCCTCCCCTCCCCTCCCATCTCCTCCCCTCTGCTTCCCGCCCCTTCCCTCCCTTCCCCTCCCTCCTGTCTCTACCCCTCCCTGCCCCTCCCTTCCCCTCCTTGCCCCTCCCCTCCTGTCTCTTCCCCTCCCTGCCCCTCCCCTCCCTTCCCCTCCTTTCTCCTCCCCTCCCCTCCTGTCTCTTACCCTCTCTGCCCCTCCCCTCCGCCCTTGTCTCCTCCCCTCCCCGCCCCTCCCCTCCCTTGCCCTCCCCTCTAGTCTCCTCCCTTCTGCGACCCTCCACTCCCTTCCCCTCCCCTCCTGTCTCCTCCCCACCGCTCCTGTGTCTTCCACTCCCTGCCCCTCTAATGCTGTCTCCTCCCCTCCCTGCCCTCCTCTCTCCTCCCCTCCCCTCTCATCTCCTCCCCTTCCCACCCCTCCCCTACCATCTCCTCCCCTCCGCTTCCCGCCCCTTCCCTCCCTTCCCCTCCCATCCTGTCTCTTCCCCTCCCGACCCCTCCCCTCCCTTCCCCTCCCCTCCTATCTGTTCCTCTGCCACTCCCCTCCCCTCCCCTCAGGTCTCCTCCCCGCCCCTCCCTTCCACTCCCCTCCTGTCTGTTCCCCTCCCTGCCTCTCCCCTCCATTCCCCTCCCCCCTGGTCTCCTCCCCTCCCTGCCCCTCCCCTGCTGTCTCCTCCCCTCCCTGCCCCTCCCCTCTCTTCCCCTCCCCTCTTGTCACCTCCCCTCCCCTCCCCTCCCTGCCCCTCCCCACCCTTCACCTCTCTCCTGTCTCCTTCCCTTCCCTCCTGTCTCCTACTCTCCCCACCTCTCCTTCCACTCCCTGCCCCTCCCCTCCTGTATCCTCCCCTCCATGCCCCTCCCCTCCCTTCCCCTTCCCTCCTGTCTCTTCCACTCCCTGCCCCTCCCATGCTGTCTCCTCCCCTCCCTGCCCTCCTCTCTCCTCCCCTCCACTCTCATCTCCTCCCCTCCCCTTCCCACCCCTCCCCTCCCATCTCCTCCCCTCCACTTCCCGCCCCTTCCTTCATTTCCCCTCCCCTCCTGTCTCTTCCACTCCCTGCCCCTCCCCTCCCCGCCCTTCCCCTCCCTTCCCCTCCCCTCCCGTCTCCTCCCCACCTCTCCTGTCTCTTCCACTCCCTGCCCCTCCCCTCCTGTCTCCTTCCCTCCTGTCTCTTCCTTCCCTGCCCCTCCCCAACCCCTCCCCTCCTGTCTCTTCCCCTCCCTGCCACTCATGTCTCCTCCCCTCCCCCCCACTCCTGTCTCCTCCCCTCCCCCCTCCATTGAAACTCACTGCCCCTCCCCTCCCATCCCCTCCATTCCCCTCCCCTCTTGTCTCCTCCCCTCCCTGCCCCTCCCCTCCCACCTCCTGTCTCCTCCCCTCCCCTCCTGTCTCTTACACTCTCTGCCTCTCCCCTCCCCTAGTTTCTCCATCCCTCCCTTCCCTTCCCCTACCCTCCTGTCTCTTCCCTCCCTGCCCCTCCCCTCCCCCTCCTTTCTCCTCCCCTCCCCTCCTGTCTCTTACCCTCTCTTCCCCTCCCCTCCGCTCTTGTCTCCTCCCCTCCCCGCCCCTCCCCTCCCTTGCCCTCCCCTCCTGTCTCCTCCCCACCGCTCCTGTGTCTTCCACTCCCTGCCCCTCCCATGCTGTCTCCTGGCCTCCCTGCCCTCCTCTCTCCTCCCCTCCCCTCTCATCTCCTCCCCTTCCCGCCCCTCCCCTCCCATCTCCTCCCCTCTGCTTCCCGCCCCTTCCCTCCCTTCCGCTCCCATCCTGTCTCTTCCCCTCCCCTCCCCTCCCCTTCCGATCTCCTCCCCACCCCTCACTTCCACTCCCCTCCTGTCTCTTCTCTTCCCCACCTCTCCCCTCCGTTCCCCTCCCCCATGGTCTCTTCCACTCCCCGCCACACCCCTCCTGTCTCCTCCCCACCGCTCCTGTCTCTTCCACTCCCTGGCCCTCCCCTGCTGTCTCCTCCCCTCCCTGCCCCTCCTCTCACTTCCCCTCCCCTCTTGTCACCTCCCCTCCCCTCCCCTCCCTGCCCCTCCCCACCCTTCACCTCCCCTACTGTCTCCTCCCCTTCCCTCCTGTCTCCTCCTCTCCCCTCCTGTCCTTCCACTCCCTGCCCCTCCCCTCCTGTATCCTCCCCTCCATGCCCCTCCCCTCCCTTCCCCTCCCCTCCTGTCTCTTCCCTTCCTGCCCCTCCCCAACCCCTGCCCTCCTGTCTCTTCCCCTCCCTTCCCCTCCATTCCCCTCCCCTCTCTTCCCCTCCCCTCCTGTCTCCTCCCCACCTCTCCTATCTCTTCCACTCCCTGCCCCTCCCCTCCTGTCTCCTCCCCTCCATGCCCCTCCCCTGCCTTCCACTCCCCTCTTGTCTCTTCCCTCCCTGACGCTCCCCAAGCCCTCCCCTCCTGTCTCTTCCCCTCCCTGCCCCTCATGTCTCCTCCCCTCCACTCCTGTCTCCTCCCCTCCCCTCCTGTCCTTCCACTCCCTGCCCCTCCCCTCCCTTCCCCTCCATTCCCCTCCCCTCTTGTCTCCTCCCATCCCTGCCGCTCCCCTCCCCCTCCTGTCTCCTCCCCTCCCCTCCTGTATCTTCCACTCCCTGTCCCTCCCCTCCCCACCCCTCCCCTCCATGCCCCTCCCCTCCTGTCTCCACCCCACCGCTCCTGTCTCTTCCATTCCCTGCCCCTCCCATGCTGTCTCCTCCCCTCCCTGCCCTCCTCTCTCCTCCCCTCCCCACTCATCTCCTCCCCTCCCCTTCCCACACGTCCCCTCCCATCTCCTCCCCTCTGCTTCCCGCCCCTTCCCTCCCTTCCCCTCCCATCCTGTCTCTTCCCCTCCCGACCCCTCCCCTCCCTTCCCCTCCCCTCCTGTCTGCTCCCTGCCCCTCCCCTTCCCTCATCTCCGGTCTCCTCCCCTCCCCTCCCCGCCCCTCCCCTCCTGTCTCTTCCCCTCCCTGTCCCTCCCCTCCCCTGCCCTCCTGTCTCCTCTCCTCCTGTCTCCTCCCCTCCCCTCCTGTCTCTTCCACTCCCTGCCCCTCCCCTCCACGCCCCTGCCCTCCCTTCCCCTCCCATCTTCTCCCCACCTCTCCTGTCTCTTCCACTCCCTGCCCCTCCCTTCCCCTCCCCTCCCGTCTCCTCCCCACCTCTCCTGTCTCTTCCACTCCCTGCCCCTCCCCTCCTGTCTCCACCCCTCCATGCCCCTCCCCTCCCTTCCCCTCCCTTCCTGTCTCTTCCCTTCCCTGCCCCTCATGTCTCCTCCCCTTTCCTCCACTCTTATCTCCACCCCTCCCCTCCTGTCCTTCCACTCCCTGCCCCTCCCCTCCCGCTCCTGTCTCCTCCCCTCCCCTCCTCCTACCCTCCCTGCCCCTCCCCTCCCCCATCTCCTCCCCTCCCCGCCCCTCCCCTCCTGTCTCCTCCCCACCTCTCCTGTCTCTTCCCTCCCAGCCCCTCCCCTCCCCTCCCCCTCCTATCTCCTCCCCTCCCCTCCTGTCTCTTACACTCTCTGCCCCTCCCCTCCACTCTTCTCTCCTCCCCTCCCCTCCCTTCCCCTCCCTCCTGTCTCTTCCCTTCCCTGCCCCTCATGTCTCCTCCCCTTTCCTCCACTCTTATCTCCACCCCTCCCCTCCTGTCCTTCCACTCCCTGCCCCTCCCCTCCCGCTCCTGTCTCCTCCCCTCCCCTCCTGTCTCTACCCTCCCTCCCTTCCCCTCCCCCTGTCTCCTCCCCTCCCCGCCCCTCCCCTCCTGTCTCCTCCCCACCTCTCCTGTCTCTTCCCTCCCAGCCCCTCCCCTCCCCTCCCCCTCCTATCTCCTCCCCTCCCCTCCTGTCTCTTACACTCTCTGCCCCTCCCCTCCACTCTTCTCTCCTCCCCTCCCCTCCCTTCCCCTCCCCTCCCTTCCCCTCCCCTCCTGTCTCTTCCACTCCCTGCCCCTCCCCTCCCCGCCCCTCCCCTCCCTTCCCCTCCCATGGTGTCTCCTCCCCTCCCCTATCATCTCGTCCCCTCACTTTCCCACCCCTCCCCTCCCATCTCCTCCCCTCCGCTTCCTGCCCCTTCCCTCCCTTCCCCTCCCATCCTGTCTCTTCCCCTCACGGCCCCTCCCCTCCCTTCACCTCCCCTCCTGTCTGTTCCTCTCCCTGCCCCTCCACTCCCCTCCCCTCTGGTCTCCTCCCCTCCCCTCCCTTCCACTCCCCTCCTGTCTCTTCCCCTCCCTGCTACTCCCCTTCCCTGCCCTCCTCTCTGCTCTCCTCCTGTCTCCTCCCCTCCCCTCCTGTCTCTTCCACTCCCTGCCCCTCCCCTCCCCAGCCCTCCCCTCCCCTCCCCTCCCCTCCCTTCCCCTCCCATCCTGTCTCCTCCCCACCGCTCCTGTCCCTTCCACTCCCTGCGCCTCCCATGCTGTCTCCTCCCCTCCCTGCCCTCCTCTCTCCTCCCCTCCCCTCTCATCTCCTCCCCTGCCCTTCCCACCCCTCCCCTCCCATCTCCTCCCCTCCGCTTCCCGCCCCTTCCCTCCCTTCCCCTCCCCTCCTGTCTCTTCCCCTCCCGGCCCCTCCCCTCCCTTCCCCTCCCCTCCTGTCTGTTCCTCTCCCTGACCCTCCCCTCCCCTCCCCTCCCCTCCGGTCTATTCCCCTCCCCTCCCTTCCACTCCCCTCCTGTCTTTTCCCCTCCCTGCCTCTCCCCTCCGTTCCCCTCCCCCCTGATCTCCTCCCCTCCCCCCGCTCCCCTCCTGTCTCCTTCCCCTCCCTGTCTCCTCCCCTCCCCTGCCCTCCCCTCCTCCTCCCCTCCCCTCCCTTCCCCTCCCCTCCTGTCTCCTCCCCACCGCTCCTGTCTCTTCCACTCCCTGCCCCTCCACTCCTGTCTCCTCCCCTCCCTGCCCTCCTCTCTCCTCCCCTCCGGTCTCCTCCCCTCCCCTCCTGTCTCTTACCCTCACCGCCCCTCCCCTCCCTTCCCACCCCCTCCTGTGTCTTCCACTCCCTGCCCCTCCCCTCCCCGCCCCTCCCCTCCCTTCCCCTCCCATGGTGTCTCCTCCCCTCCCTGCCCTCCTCTCTCCTCCCCTCCGGTCTCCTCCCCTCCCCTATCATCTCGTCCCCTCCCCTTCCCACCCCTCCCCTCCCATCCCCTCCCCTCCACTTCCCGCCCCTTCCCTCCCTTCCCCTCCCATCCTGTCTCTTCCCCTCACGGCCCCTCCCCTCCCTTCCCCTGCCCTCCTGTCTGTTCCTCTCCCTGCCCCTCCCCTCCCCTTCTCTCCTGTCTCCTCCCCTCCCCTCCCTTCCACTCCCCTCCTGTCTCTTCCCCTCCCTGCCTCTCCCCTCCGTTGCCCTCCCCCCTTGTCTCCTCCCCTCCCCGCCCCTCCCATCCTGTCTCTTCCCCTCCCTGCCTCTCCCCTCCCCTTCTGTCTCCTCTCCTCCTGTCTCCTCCCCTCCCCTCCTGTCTCTTCCACTCCCTGCCCCTCCCCTCCCCAGCCCTCCCCTCCCCTCCCTTCCCCTCCCTTCCCCGACCCTCCTGTCTCCTCCCCACCTCTCCTGTCTCTTCCACTCCCTGCCCCTCCCCTCCCTTCCATGCCCCTCCCCTCCCTTCCCCTACCCTCCTGTCTCTTCCCTCCCTACCCCTCCCCAACCCCTCCCCTCCAGTCTCTTCCCCTCCCTGCCCCTCATGTCTCCTCCCCTCCCCTCCACTCCTGTCTCCTCCCCTCCCCTCCTGTCCTTCCACTCCCTTCCCCTCCCCTCCCTTCCCCTCTATTCCCCTCCCCTGCTGTCTCCTCCCCTCCCCTCCTGTCTCGTACCCTCTCTGCCCCTCCCCTCCCCTCTTGTCTCCTCCCCTCTCGGCCCCTCCCCTCCCTTGCCCTACCCTCCCTTCCCCTCCCCTCCTCTCTATTCCACTCCCTACCCCTCCCCTCCCCGCCCCTCCCCTCCCTTCCCCTCCACTCCTGTCTCCTCCCCACCTCTCCTGCCTCTTCAACTCCCTCACCCTGCCCTCCTGTCTCCTCCCCTCCATGCCCCTGCCCTCCTGTCTCCTCCCCACTGCTCCTGTCTCTTCCACTCCCTGCCCCTCCCATGCTGTCTCCTCCCCTCCCTGCCCTCCACTCTCCTCCCCTCCCCTTTCATCTCCTCCCCTTCCCTTCCCACCCCTCCCCTCCCCTCCCATCTCCTCCCCTCCGCTTCCCGCCCCTTCCCTCCCTTCCCCTCCCATCCTGTCTCTTCCCCTCACGGCCCCTCCCCTCCCTTCCCCTCCCCTCACCTCCCCTCCTTTCTGTTCCTCTCCCTGCCCCTCCCCTCCCCTCCCCTCCGGTCTCCTCCCCTCCCCACCCTTCCACTCCCCTCCTGTCTCTTCCACTCCCTGCCTCTCCCCTCCGTTCCCCTCCCCCCTGGTCTCCTCCACTCCCCTCCCCTCCCCTCCCTTCCCCTCCCCTCCCCTCCTTTCTGTTCCTCTCCCTGCCCCTCCCCTCCCCTCCCCTCCGGTCTCCTCCCCTCCCCACCCTTCCACTCCCCTCCTGTCTCTTCCACTCCCTGCCTCTCCCCTCCGTTCCCCTCCCCCCTGGTCTCCTCCACTCCCCTCCCCTCCCCTCCCTTCCCCTCCCCTCCTGTCTCCTCCCCACCTCTCCTGTCTCTTCCACTCCCTGCCCCTCCCCTCCTGTCTCCTCCCTTCCATGCCCCTCCCCTCTCTTCCCCTCCCCTCCTTTCTCTTACCCTCTCTGCCCCTCCCCTCGGCTCTTCTCTCCTCCCCTCCCTGCCCTTCCCCTCCCCTCCTGTCTGCTCCCCTCCCCTCCTGTCTCTTCCACTCCCTGCCCCTCCCCTCCCTTCCCCTCCCCTCCTGTCTCTTCCCTCCCTGCCCCTGCCCTCCCTTCCCCTCCCCTTCTGTCTCCTCCCCTCCCCTCCCCTCCCCTCCCCTGCTGTCTCCTCCCCTCCACTCCTGTCTCCTCCCCTCCCCTCCTGTCCTTCCACTCCCTGCCCCTCCCCAACCCCTCCCCTCCTGTCTCTTCCCCTCCCTGCCCCTCATGTCTCCTCCCCTCCCCTCCCCTCCTGTCCTTCCACTCCCTGCCACTCTCCTCCCTTTCCCTCCATTCCCCTCCCGTCTTGTCTCCTCCCGTCCCTGCCCCTCCCCTCCCCCCTCCTATCTCCTCCCCTCCCCTCCTGTCTCTTACCCTCTCTGCCCCTCCCCTCCCCTCTTGTCTCCTCCCCTCTCGGCCCCTCCCCTCACTTCCCCTCCCCTCCCTTCCCCTCCCCTCCTGTGTCTTCCACTTCCTGCCCCTCCCCTCCCCGCCCCTCCCCTCCCTTCCCCTCCCCTCCCTTCCCCTCCCCTCCTGTCTCTTCCCTCCCTACCCCTGCCCTCCCTTCCCCTCCCCTTCTGTCTCCTCCCCTCCCCTCCCCTCCCCTGCTGTCTCCTCCCCTCCACTCCTGTCTCCTCCCCTCCCCTCCTGTCCTTCCACTCCCTGCCCCTCCCCTCCCTTCCCCTACCCTCCTGTCTCTTCCCTCCCTGCCCCTCCCCAACCCCTCCCCTCCTGTCTCTTCCCCTCCCTGCCCCTCATGTCTCCTCCCCTCCCCTCCACTCCTGTCTCCTCCCCTCCCCTCCTGTCCTTCCACTCCCTGCCCCTCTCCTCCCTTTCCCTCCATTCCCCTCCCGTCTTGTCTCCTCCCATCCCTGCCCCTCCCCTCCCCCCTCCTATCTCCTCCCCTCCCCTCCTGTCTCTTACCCTCTCTGCCCCTCCCCTCTTGTCTCCTCCCCTCTCGGCCCCTCCCCTCACTTCCCCTCCCCTCCCTTCCCCTCCCCTCCTGTGTCTTCCACTTCCTGCCCCTCCCCTCCCCGCCCCTCCCCTCCCTTCCCCTCCCCTCCTGTCTCCTCCCCACCTCTCCTGTCTCTTCAAATCCCTCACCCTCCCCTCCTGTCTCCTCCCCTCCATGCCCTTACCCTCCTGTCTCCTCCCCACCGCTCCTGTCTCTTCCACTCCCTGCCACTCCCATGCTGTCTCCTCCCCTCCCTGCCCTCCTCTCTCCTCCCCTCCGGTCTCCTCCCCTCCGCTTCCCGCCCCTTCCCTCCCTTCCCCTCCCATCCTGTCTCTTCCCCTTATGGCCCCTCCCCTCCCTTCCCCTCCCCTCCTGTCTGTTCCACTCCCTGCCCCTCCCCTCCCCTCCCCTCCGGTCTCCTCCCCTCCCCTCCCTTCCACTCCCCTCCTGTCTCTTCCCCTCCCCGCCACTCCCCTCCTGTCTCTTCCCCTCCCTGCCCCTCCCCTCCCCTGCCCTCCTGTCTCCTCTCCTCCTGTCTCCTCCCCTCCCCTCCTGTCTCCTCCCTTCCATGCCCCTCCCCTCCCTTCCCGTCCCCTCCTTTCTCTTATCCTCTCTGCCCATCCCCTCCTCTCTTGTCTCCTCCCCTCCCTGTCCCTCCCCTCCCCTCCTGTCTCCTCCCCTCCCCTCCTGTCTCTTCCACTCCCTGCCCCTCCCCTCCTGTCTCTTCCCTCCCTGCCCCTCCCCTCCCTTCCCCTCCCCTCCTGTCTCCTCCCCTCACCTCCCCTCCCCTGCTGTCTCATCCCCTCCACTCCTGTCTCCTCCCCTCCCCTCCTGTCCTTCCACTCCCTGCCACTCCCCTCCCTTCCCCTCCATTCCCCTCCACTCTTGTCTCCTCCCCATCATGCCCCACCCCTCCCCTCCTGTCTTCTCCCCTCCCCTCTTGTCTCCTCCCCTCCCTGCCCCTCCCCTCCCTTCCACTGCCGTCCTGTCTCTTCCCCTCACGGGCCCTCCCCTCCCTTCCCCTCCCCTCCTGTCTGTTCCTCTCCCTGTCCCTCCCCTCCCCTCCCCTCCCCTCCGGTCTCCTCCCCTCCCCTCCCTTCCACTCCCCTCCTGTCTCTTCCCCTCCCTGCCCCTTCCCTCCACTGCCCTCCTGTCTCCTCTCCTCCTGTCTCCTCCCCTCCCCTCCTGTCACTTCCACTCCCTGCCCCTCCCCTCCCCAGCCCTCCCCTCCCCTCCCTTCCCCTCCCTTCCCCTCCCCTCCCGTCTCCTCCCCACCTCTCCTGTCTCTTCCACTCCCTGCCCCTGCCCTCCCTTCCCCTCCCCTCCTGTCTCCTCCCCACCGCTCTTGTCTCCTCCCCTCCCTGCCCGTCCCCTCCCCTCCTGTCTCCTCCCCTCCCCTCCTGTCTCTTCCACTCCCTGCCCCTCCCCTCCCTTCCCCTCCATTCCCCTCCCCTCTTGTCTCCTCCCGTCCCTGCCCCTCCCCTCCCCCCTCCTGTCTTCTCCCCACCGCTCCTGTGTCTTCCACTCCCTGCCCCTCGCATGCTGTCTCCTCGCCTCCCTGCCCTCCTCTCTCCTCCCCTCCCCTCTCATCTCCTCCCCGCCCCTTCCCACCCCTCCCCTCCCATCTCCTCCCCTCTGCTTCCCGCCCCTTCCCTCCCTTCCACTCCCCTCCTGTCTCTTCTCCTCCCCGCCTCTCCCCTCCGTTCCCCTCCCCCATGGTCTCCTCACCTCCCCGCCACACCCCTCCTGTCTCCTCCCCACCGCTCCTGTCTCTTCCACTCCCTGCCCCTCCCCTGCTGTCTCCTCCCCTCCCTGCCCCTCCCCTCTCTTCCCCTCCCCTCTTGTCACCTCCCCTCCCCTCCCCTCCCTGCCCCTCCCCACCCTTCACCTCCCCTACTGTCTCCTCTCCTTCCCTGCTGTCTCCTCCTCTCCCCTCCTGTCCTTCCACTCCCTGCCCCTCCCCTCCTGTATCCTCCCCTCCATGCCCCTCCCCTCCCTTCCCCTCCCCTCCTGTCTCTTCCCTCCCTGCCCCTCCCCAACCCCTGCCCTCCTGTCTCTTCCCCTCCCTTCCCCTCCATTCCCCTCCCCTCTCTTCCCCTCCCCTCCTGTCTCCTCCCCACCTCTCCTATCTCTTCCAATCCCTGCCCCTCCCCTCCTGTCTCCTCCCCTCCCCTCCTGTCTCTTCCCCTCCCTGTCCCTCCCCTCCCCGCCCCTCCCCTCCATGCCCCTCCCCTCCTGTCTCCTCCCCACCACTCCTGTCTCTTCCACTCCCTGCCCCTCCCATGCTGTCTCCTCCCCTCCCCACTCATCTCCTCCCCTCCCCTTCCCACACCTCCCCTCCCATCTCCCCTCTGCTTCCCGCCCCTTCCCTCCCTTCCCCTCCCATCCTGTCTCTTCCCCTCCCGACCCCTCCCCTCCCTTCCCCTCCCCTCCTGTCTGCTCCCTGCCCCTCCCCTCCCCTCATCTCCGGTCTCCTCCCCTCCCCTCCCCGCCCCTCCCCTCCTGTCTCTTCCCCTCCCTGTCCCTCCTCTCCCCTGCCCTCCTGTCTCCTCTCCTCCTGTCTCCTCCCCTCCCCTCCTGTCTCTTCCACTCCCTGCCCCTCCCCTCCACGCCCCTCCCCTCCCTTCCCCTCCCCTCCCATCTTCTCCCCACCTCTCCTGTCTCTTCCACTCCCTGCCCCTCCCTTCCCCTCCCCTCCCGTCCCCTCCCCACCTCTCCTGTCTCTTCCACTCCCTGCCCCTCCCCTCCTGTCTCCACCCCTCCATGCCCCTCCCCTCCCTTCCCCTCCCCCTCCTGTCTCCTCCCCACCTCTCCTGCCTCTCCCCTCCGTTCCCCTCCACCCTGGTCTCCTCCCCTCCCCGCCCCTCCCCTCCTGTCTCCTCCCCACGTCTCCTGTCTCTTCCCTCCCAGCCCCTCCCCTCCCCTCCCCCTCCTGTCTCCTCCCCTCCCCTCCTGTCTCTTACCCTCTCTGCCCCTCCCCTCCCCTCTTCTCTCCTCCCCTCCCCTCCCTTCCCCTCCCCTCCCTTCCCCTGCCCTCCTGTCTCTTCCACTCCCTGCCCCTCCACTCCTCGCCCCTCCCCTCCCTTCCCCTCCCATGGTGTCTCCTCCCCTCCCTGCCCTCCTCTCTCCTCCCCTCCGGTCTCCTCCCCTCCCCTCTCATCTCCTCCCCTCCCCTTCCCACCCCTCCCCTCTCCTTCCCGCCCCTTCCCTCCCTTCCCCTCCCATCCTGTCTCTTCCCCTCACGGCCCCTCCCCTCCCTTCCCTTCCCCTCCTGTCTGTTCCTCTCCCTGCCCCTCTCCTCCCCTCCCCTCCGGTCTCCTCCCCTCCCCTCCCTTCCACTCCCCTCCTGTCTCTTCCCCTCCCTGCCTCTCCCCTCCGTTCCCCTCCCCCCTGGTCTCCTCCCCTCCCCGCCCCACCCCTCCTGTCTCTTCCCCTCCCTGCCACTCCCCTTACCTGCCCTCCTGTCTCCTCTCCTCCTGTCTCCTCCCCTCCCTTCCTGTCTCTTCCCCTCCCTCCCCCTCCCCTCCCCGCCTCTCCCCTCCCTTCCCCTCTCCTCCTGGCTCCTCCCCACCTCTCCTGTCTCTTCCACTCCCTGCCCCTCCCCTCCTGTCTCCTCCCTTCCATGCCCCTCCCCTCCCTTCCCCTCCCCTCCTGTCTCTTCTCTCCCTGCCCCTCCCCTCCCTTCCACTCCCCTCCTGTCTCCTCCCCACCGCTCCTGTGTCTTCCCTCCCTGCCCCTCCCCTCCCCCTCCTGTCTCCTCCTATCCCGTCCTGTCTCTTACACTCTCTGCGCCTCCCATCCCCTATTTTCTCCATCCCTCCCTTCCCTTCCCCTCTACTCCTGTCTCTTCCCCACCCTGCCCCTCCCCTCCCTGCCCTCCTCTCTCCTCCCCTCCCCTCTCATCTCCTCCCATCCCCTTCCCACCCCTCCCCTCCCATATCCTCCCCTCCGCTTTCTGCCCCTTCCCTCCCTTCCCCTCCCATCCTGTCTTTTCCCCTCCCCGCTCCTCCCCTTCCTTCCCCTCCTGTCTGTTCCTCTCCCTGCCCCTCCCCTCCCCTCCCCTCCAGGTCTCCTCCCCTCCATGCCCCTCCCCTCCTGTCTCCTCCCCACCGCTCCTGTCCCTTCCACTCCCTGCCCCTCCCATGCTGTCTCCTCCCATCCCTGCCCTCCACTCTCCTCCCCTCCCCTCTCATCTCCTCCCATCCCCTTCCCAAACCTCCCCTCCCATCTCCTCCCCTCAGATTCCCGCCCCTTCCCTCCCTTCCCCTCCCCTCCTGTCAGTTCCTCTCCCTGCCCCTCCCCTCCCCTCCCCTCCGGTGTCCTCCCCTCCCCTCCCTTCCACTCCCTTCCTGTCTCCTCCCCACCTCTCCTGTCTCTTCCCTCCCTGCCCCTCCCCTCCTCTCCCCCTCCTGTCTCCTCCCCTCCCCTCCTATCTCTTACCCTCTCTGCCCCTCCCCTCCCCTCTTGTCTCCTCCCCTCCCCGCACTCCCCTCCCTTCCCCTCCCCTCCTGTCTCTTCCACTCCCTGCCCCTTCCCTCCCTGCCCGTCCCCTCCCTTCCCCTCCCCTCCTGTCTCCTCCCCACCTTTCCTGTCTCTTCCACTCCCTGCCCCTCCCATGCTGTCTCCTCCCATCCCTGCACTCCACTCTCCTCCCCTCCCCTCTCATCTCCTCCCCTCCGCTTCCCGCCCCTTCCATCCCTTCCCCTCCCCTCCTGTCTCTTCCCCTCACGGCCCCTCCCCTCCCTTCCCCTCCCCTCCTGTCTCTTCCACTCCCTGCCCTTCCCCTCCCTTCCCCTCCCCTCCTGTCTCTTCCCTCCCTGCCCCTGCCCGCCCTTCCCCTCCCCTCCTGTCTCCTCCCCACCGCTCTTGTCTCCTCCCCTCCCTGCCCGTCCCCTCCGCTCCTGTCTCCTCCCCTCCCCTCCTGTCTCTTCCACTCCCTGCCCCTCCCCTCCCTTCCCCTCCATTCCCCTCCCCTCTTGTCTCCTCCCGTCCCTGCCCCTCCCCTCCCCCCTCCTGTCTTCTCCCCACCGCTCCTGTGTCTTCCACTCCCTGCCCCTCGCATGCTGTCTCCTCGCCTCCCTGCCCTCCTCTCTCCTCCCCTCCCCTCTCATCTCCTCCCCGCCCCTTCCCACCCCTCCCCTCCCATCTCCTCCCCTCTGCTTCCCGCCCCTTCCCTCCCTTCCACTCCCCTCCTGTCTCTTCTCCTCCCCGCCTCTCCCCTCCGTTCCCCTCCCCCATGGTCTCCTCCCCTCCCCGCCACACCCCTCCTGTCTCCTCCCCACCGCTCCTGTCTCTTCCACTCCCTGCCCCTCCCCTGCTGTCTCCTCCCCTCCCTGCCCCTCCCCTCTCTTCCCCTCCCCTCTTGTCACCTCCCCTCCCCTCCCCTCCCTGCCCCTCCCCACCCTTCACCTCCCCTACTGTCTCCTCCCTTTCCCTCCTGTCTCCTCCTCTCCCCTCCTGTCCTTCCACTCCCTGCCCCTCCCCTCCTGTATCCTCCCCTCCATGCCCCTCCCCTCCCTTCCCCTCCCCTCCTGTCTCTTCCCTCCCTGCCCCTCCCCAACCCCTGCCCTCCTGTCTCTTCCCCTCCCTTCCCCTCCATTCCCCTCCCCTCCCTTCCCCTCCCCTCCTGTCTCCTCCCCACCTCTCCTATCTCTTCCAATCCCTGCCCCTCCCCTCCTGTCTCCTCCCCTCCCCTCCTGTCTCTTCCCCTCCCTGTCCCTCCCCTCCCCTGCCCTCCTGTCTCCTCTCCTCCTGTCTCCTCCCCTCCCCTCCTGTCTCTTCCACTCCCTGCCCCTCCCCTCCACGCCCCTCCCCTCCCTTCCCCTCCCCTCCCATCTTCTCCCCACCTCTCCTGTCTCTTCCACTCCCTGCCCCTCCCTTCCCCTCCCCTCCCGTCCCCTCCCCACCTCTCCTGTCCCTTCCACTCCCTGCCCCTCCCATG
This sequence comes from Macrotis lagotis, assembly GCF_037893015.1. Classification (NCBI taxonomy): domain Eukaryota; kingdom Metazoa; phylum Chordata; class Mammalia; order Peramelemorphia; family Peramelidae; genus Macrotis; species Macrotis lagotis. The sequence continues at coordinate 720,263,851 of NC_133658.1, forward strand.
CTGTCTCCTCCCATCCCTGCCCTCCACTCTCCTCCCCTCCCCCTCATCTCCTCCCCTCCCCTTCCCAAACCTCCCCTCCCACCTCCTCCCCTCCGCTTCCCGCCCCTTCCCTCCCTTCCCCTCCCATTCTGTCTCTTCCCCTCACGGCCCCTCCCCTCCCTTCCCCTCCCCTCCCCTCCCCTACTGTCTGTTCCTCTCCCTGCCCCTCCCCTCCGGTCTCCTCCCCTTCCCTCCCTTCCACTCCCCTCCTGTCTCTTCCCCTCCCTGCCTCTCCCCTCCATTCCCCTCCCCCTTGGTCTCCTCCCCTCCCCGCCCCTCCCCTCCTGTCACTTCCCCTCCCTGCCCCTCCCCTCCCCTGCCCTCCTGTCTCCTCTCCTCCTGTCTCCTCCCCTCCCCGCCACACCCCTCCAGTCTCCTCCCCACCGCTCCTGTCTCTTCCACTCCCTGCCCCTCCCCTTCTGTCTCCTCCCCTCCCTGCCCCTCCCCTCTCTTCCCCTCCCCTCTTGTCACCTCCCCTCCCCTCCCTGCCCCTCCCCACCCTTCAACTCCCCTCCTGTCTCCTCCCCTTCACTTCTGTCTCCTCCCCTCCCCTCCTGTCCTTCCACTCCCTGCCCCTCCCCTCCCTTCCCCTCCCCTCCTGTCTGCTCCCTGCCCCTCCCCTCCCCTCATCTCCGGTCTCCTCCCCTCCCCTCCCTTCACCTCCCCTCCTGTCTCTTCCCTCCCTGCCCCTCCCCTCCCTTCCCCTCCCCTCCTGTTTCCTCCCCTCCCCTCCCCTCCCCTGCTGTCTCCTCCCCTCCACTCCTGTCTGCTCCCCTCCCCTCCTGTCCTTCCACTCCCTGCCACTCCCCTCCCTTCCCCTCCATTCCCCTCCCCTCTTGTCTCCTCCCCATCGTGCCCCTCCCCTCCCCTCCTGTCTTCTCCCCTCCCCTCTTGTGTCCTCCCCTCCCTGCCCCTTCCCTCCCTTCCCCTGCCTTCCTGTCTCTTCCCATCTCCGCCCCTCCCTTCCCTTCACCTCCCTTCCTGTCTCTTCTTCTCCCTGCCCCTCCCCTCCCCTCCCCTCGGGTCTCCCCCCATCCTCTCCCTTCCACTCCCCTCCTTTCTCTTCCCCCTGCCCCTCCCCTCCGTTCCCCTCCCCCATGGTCTCCTCCCCTCCCCACCCCTCCCCTCCCTGCCCCTCCCCTCCCCACCCCTCCCCTCCCTTACCCTCCCCTCCTGTCTCCTCCCCACCTCTCCTATCTCTTCCACTCCCTGCCCCTCCCCTCCTGTCTCCTCCCCTCCATGCCCCTCCCCTCCTTTCCCCTCCCCTCTTGTCTCTTCCCTCCCTGCCCCTCCCCAACCCCTCCCCTCCTGTCTCTTCCCCTCCCTGCCCTTCATGTCTCCTCCCCTCCCCTCCCCTCCTGTCCTTCCACTCCCTGCACCTCCCCTCCCTTCCCCTCCATTCCCTTCCCCTCTTGTCTCCTTCCCTCCCTGCCCCTCCCCTCCCCCCTCCTGTCTCCTCCCCTCCCCTCCTGTCTTTTACACTCTCTGCCCCTCCCCTCCTCTATTTTCTCCATCCCTCCGTTCCCTTCCCTTCCCCTCCTGTCTCTTCCCCTCCCCTCCTGTCTCTTCCCCTCCCTGCCCCTCCCCTCCCTGCCCTTCTCTCTCCTCCCCTCCCCTCTCATCTCCTCCCCTCCCCTTCCCGCCCCTCCCCTTCCATCTCCTCCCCTCTGCTTCCCGCCCCTCCCTACCCTTCCCCTCCCCTCTTGTCTCCTCCCCTCCACGCCCCTCCCCTCGCTTCCCCTCCTGTCCTGTCTCTTCCCCTCTGGGACCCTCCCCTCCCTTCCCCTCCCCTCCTGTCTCCTCCCCTCCCCTCCCGTCCCTGCCCCTCCCCTCAGTTCACTGCCCCTCCTGTCTGATCCCCTCCCTGCCACTCCCGTCTCCTCCTCTCCTGTCTGTTCCTCTCCCTGCCCCTTCCCTCCCCTCCCATCCGGTCTCCTCCCCGCCCCTCCCTTCCACTCCCCTCCTGTCTCTTCCGCTCCCTGCCTCTCCCCTCCGTTCCCCTCCCCTATGGTCTCCTCCTCTCCCCGCCCCACCCCTCCTCTCTCTTCCCCACCTCTCCTGTCTCTTCCACTCCCTGCCCCTCCCCTCCTGTCTCCTCCCCTCCCTGCCCCTCCCCTCTCTTCCCCTCCCCTCTTGTCTCCTCCCCTCCACTCCCCTCCACACCCCTCCCCACCCATCACCTCCCCTCCTGTCTCTTCCCCTCCCTTCCCCTCCCTGCCCCTCCCCACCCCCTCCCCTCCTGTCTCTTCCCCTCCCTGCTCCTCCTCTCTCCTCCCCTCCCCTCCCCTCCTGTCTCCTCCCCTGCCCTCCTGTCCTTCCACTCCCTGCCCCTCCCCTCCCTTCCCCTCCATTCCCCTCCCCTCCTGTCTCTTCCCCTCCCTGCCCCTCATGTCTCCTCTCCTCCTGTCTCCTCCCCTCCCCTCCTGGCTTCCACTCCCTGCCCCTCCCCTCCGCGCCCCTCCCCTCCTGTCTCCTCCCCTCCCTACCCCTCCCCACCCTTCCCCTCACCTACCATCTCTTCGACTCCCTGCACCTTCCCTTCCCTCTTCTCCTGTCAACTTCCCTCCCCTCCCCTCCTGTCTCCTCCCCTCCCTCCTGTCCTTCCACTCCCTGCCACTCCCCTCCCTTCCCCTCCCTGCACCTCCCCTCCTCTCTTGTGTCCTACCCTCCCCGCCCCTCCCCTCCCTTCCCCTCCCCTCCCCTCTTGTCTCCTCCCCTCCCCACCCCTCCCCTCCCTTCCCCCTCCTGTCTCTTCCCCTCCCTGCCCCTCCCATCCTCTCACCTCCTGTCTTCTCCCCTCCCCTCCTGTCTCTTCCACTCACTGCCCCTCGCCTAACCTCCCCTCCCCTCCCTTCCCCTCCCCTCCTGTCTCCTCCCCACCTCTCCTGTCTCTTCCACTCCCTGCCACTCCCCTCCTGTCTCCTCCCCTCCCCTCCCCTCTCCGCCCCTCCCCACCCTTCCCCTCCCCTTCTGTCTCCTCCCCTCCCCTCCTGTCTCCTCCCCTCCCCTCCTGTCCTTCCACTCCCTGCCCCTCCCCTCCGTTCCCCTCCCTTCATTTCCCATCTTTTCTCCTCCCCACCCTGCCACTCCCCTCCCCTCCCCTCCTGTCTCTAACCCTCCCTGCCCCTCCCCTCCCCTCCTGTCTCTTACCCTCCCTGCCCCTCCCCTCCCCTCTTGTCTCCTCCCCTGCCTGCCCCTCCCCTCCCTTCCCCTCCCCTCCTGTCTCTTCCCCTCCCAGCCCCTCCCCTCCCTTCCCCTCCCCTCCTGTCTGTTCCTCTCCCTGCCCCTCCCCTCCGGTCTCCTCCCCTCCCATCCCTTCCCCTCCCCTCCTGTCTCTTCCCCTCCCTGCCGCTCCCCTCCGTTCCCCTCCCCCTGTCTCCTCCCTTCCCCGCCCCTCCCCTCCTGTCTCCTCCCCACCTCTACTGTCTCTTCCACTCCATGCCCCTCCCCTCCTGTCTCTTCCCTCCCTGCCCCTCTCCTCCACTCCCCTCCTGTCTCCTCCCCTCCACTCCCCTCCGCGCCTCTCTCCACCCTTCCCCTCCCCTCCTGTCTCCTCCCCTCCTCTCCCCTCCCCTCCTGTCTCCTCCCCTCCCCTCTTGTCTCCTCCCCTCCCCGCCCCTTCCCTCCCTTCCCCTCCCATCCTGTCTCTTCCCCTCCCGGCCCCTCCCCTCCCTTCCCCTCCCCTCCTGTCTGTTCCTCTCCCTGCCCCTCCCCTCCCCTCCCCTCCCCTCCGGTCTCCTCCCCTCCCCTCCCTTCCACTCCCCTCCTGTCTCTTCCCCTCCCTGCCTCTCCCCTCCATTCCCCTCCCCCCTGGTCTCCTCCCCTCCCCGCCCCTCCCCTCCTGTCACTTCCCCTCCCTGCCCCTCCCCTCCCCTGCCCTCCTGTCTCCTCTCCTCCTGTCTCCTCCCCTCCCCGCCACACCCCTCCAGTCTCCTCCCCACCGCTCCTGTCTCTTCCACTCCCTGCCCCTCCCCTTCTGTCTCCTCCCCTCCCTGCCCCTCCCCTCTCTTCCCCTCCCCTCTTGTCACCTCCCCTCCTCTCCCTGCCCCTCCCCACCCTTCAACTCCCCTCCTGTCTCCTCCCCTTCACTTCTGTCTCCTCCCCTCCCCTCCTGTCCTTCCACTCCCTGCCCCTCCCCTCCCTCCTCCCCTCCCCTCCCCTCCCTGCCCCTCCCCTCCCTTCCCCTCCCCTCCTGTTTCCTCCCCTCCCCTCCCCTCCCCTGCTGTCTCCTCCCCCACTCCTGTCTGCTCCCCTCCCCTCCCTTCCCCTCCCCTCCTGTCTCCTCCCCTCCCTGCTCCTCTGCCCCTCCCCTCCCCTCATCTCCTGTCTCCTCCCCTTCACTTCTGTCTCCTCCCCTCCCCTCTGTCCTTCCACTCCCTGCCCCTCCCCTCCCTTCCCCTCCCCTCCTGTCTGCTCCCTGCCCCTCCCCTCCCCTCATCTCCGGTCTCCTCCCCTCCCCTCCCCTCCCTTCCACTCCCCTCCTGTCTCTTCCCCTCCCTGCCTCTCCCCTCTGTTCCCCTCCCCCATGGTCTCCTCCCCTCCCCGCCCCTCCCCTCCCTTCCCCTCCCCTCCTGTCTCTTCCCTCCCTGCCGCTCCTCTCTCTTCCCCTCCCCTCCTGTCCTCGCCCTTCCCCGCCACGACCCTCGGCTCCCTAACCCTCCCCTCCTGTCTCCTCCCCTCCCTGCCCCTCCTTTCCCCTCTCTGCCCCTTCCCATCCCCTCCCCTTCTGTCTCCTCCCCTCCCCTCCCCTCCCTTCCCCTCCCTCCCCCTCCCCTCCCCTCCTGTGTCCTCCCCTCCCCTCCTCTCCCTTCCTTTCCTCTACCCTCCTGTCTCTTCCCTCCCTGCCCCTCCCTCCCCTCTTCTCCTGTCTCTTCCCCTCCCTGCCCCTCCCCTCCCTTCCCCTCCCCTCCTGTCTCAGCCACTCCCCGCCCCACCCCTCTGCTCCCTAACCCTCCCCTCCTGTCTCCTCCCCTCCCCTCCGGTCCCTGCCCCTCCCCTCCAGTCCTGTGTCCTCCCCTCCCCGCCCCGCCCCTCCCCTCCCTTCCCCTCCCCTCCTGTCACTTCCCCTCCCTGCCCCTCCCTTCCCTCTTCTCCTGTCTCTTCCCCTCCCTGCCCCTCCCCTCCCTTCCCCTCCACTCCTGTCTCAGCCACTCCCCGCCCCACCCCTCAGCTCCCTAAACCTCCCCCCCTGTCTCCTCCCCTCCCCTCCGGTCCCTGCCCCTCCCCTCCCCTCCTGTGTCCTCCCCTCCCCGCCCCGCCCCTCCCCCCCTTCCCGCCCCTCCTGTCACTTCCCCTCCCTGCCCCTCCCCTCCCCTCCTTTCTCCTCCCTTCCCCTCCTGTCTCCTCCCCTCACCTCCTCTCTCCTCCCCTCTCCACATCTCACCTCCCCTCTCCTCCCCTCCCCTCCAATCTCCTCCCCTCACCTCCTGTCTTCTCCCTTCCCCGCCCCTCCCCTCCCCTCCCTTCCCCTCCCCTCCCATCTCCTCTCCTCCCCTTCCCGCCCCTCCCCTCCCATTTCTTCCCCTCCTGTCTCTTCCCCTCCCTGCCCCTCCCTTCCCTTCCCCTCTCCTCCTGTCTCTTCCCCTCCCTGCCCCTCCCCTCCCCTCCCCTCCTGTCTCCTCCCCTCCCCTCCATTCTCCTCCTTTCCCTGCCCCTCCCCTCCCTTCCCCTCCCCTCCCTTCCCCTCCCCTCCTGTCTCCTCCGGTCCCCTCCTCTCTCCTCCCCTCCCCTCCCCTCCCCTCCTGTCACTTCCCCTCCCTGCCCCTCCTTTTCCCTCCCCTCCCCTTCTGTCTCCTCCCCTTCCCTCCCCTCCCCTCCTGTCTCCTCCCCTCCCCTTCCTGACCCTCCCCTCCCTTCTCCTCCCCTCCCCTCCTGTCTCCTCCTATCTGCTCCTCTCTCCTCTCCTCCCCTCCCCTCCTGTGACCTCCCCTCCCTGCCCTGCCCCTCCCCTCCCTTCCCCTCCCTTCCTGTCACTTCCCCTCCCTGCCCCTCCTTTCCCCTCCCCTCCCCTTCTCTCTCCTCCCCTTCCCGCCCCTCCCCTCCTCTCCCCTCCCCTCCCCTCCCTGCCCCTCCCCTCCCTTCCTCTCCCCTCCTGTATCCTCCCCTCCTTTCCCCTCCACTCCTGTCTCCTCCCCTCCCTGCCCCTCCACTCCTTTCAACTCCCCTCCTGTCTCTTCTTCTCCCCCCTCCCCACCCCTTCCCTCCCCTCACCTCTTTCCTGTCTCCTCCCCTCCACTCCCTTCCCCTCCCCTTCCCTCCCTTCCCCTCCCCTCAGTCTCTTCCTTCCCCCTCCCCTCCTTTCCTTTCCTTTCCTTTTCCTCCTTCCTCCCTCTCTATAAACTGGCAAGGATGAAAATCTTCTCCCTGATGTCTGTCTCTGAAAACTATTCAGATGATTTTAGCTCAAAAAAGAAGCATTTCCTGAATACTTTCAAACTTAATTGTTCTGTCCTGCTCCTCCAACTGAATATGAAGAAGAAGAGAACAGACTGGGAAGCTTTGGGGAAATAACCCAATATCCCTGACACCAAACTTCTTTGAAAAACATGTATCTATTTCTATATATGCACGACAGATGTGGATCATGGAGCATCATAACCTTCAAAGAATCAAGATAGTGATTGACTCAAAGGACAAGGCACTGCCTTATAGTCGACATAAATAGACCAATGATCATCTGAATGTAAAAAGTGGTGCAAATGATATCATCCAGGAAATGAATGATCGAGAAAGGAAGAGACTGATTATTTACTAAACCCAAAAGGAAGGGCTGCAACATAATAGCTCAGTCATTCACAGGTACATATGAACAAGAAGAGAGGCAATGTGATATAAACAATAAAGAGAAAGTTTTGTAATAAGGCAGACATGGATCCAAAGTCCAGTTTCTGATATATTCTGGCTGTATGATTCCGTGTAGCCATTTCAATCTTTAAGTGTCCCCAATACCCTGAGACTGTAAATTGTAGATTGGGTGTTAATTTTCATTTTAGAGGGAGTTTTCTCACCAGAAGTTCTCGATACCAGTGAAATCATAGGTCTGGTTGGAAAAATTAGAACAGGACAAAAAACAACCCCATGTGGTTAAGAATTATCAGGGCAGCTAGGTGGTGCAGTGGGTAGAGCACTGGCCTTGGAGTCAGGAGTACCTGAGTTCAAATCCGGCCTCAGACACTTAATAATTACCTAGCTGTGTGGCCTTGGGCAAGCCACTTAACCCCATTGCCTTGAAAATTCTAAAAAAAAAAAAAAAAAGAATTATGGTTGCTTTCTAGACCATAAGAAATAGTACACACATTGATGAGATAATTGTTCTTTTGAAATAATGGCATTCTTCCACAGAAGAGGACTGATAGAAGATCAAGAGAAAACACAGAAAACTTTGAAATATTAAATTGATGACTGCCTAATGAACCAAACTATGCTTAGTAAAACATTTTTATCTATAATCCACATGTACTTTGTATGTAGAAATGTTCTTTTTTTATTAAATTCACAATAAAAAAAATAAAAATTTAAAAATGTAATAAAAATATAATTATATGCTTTTTTAAAAGGAAAGAATAACCTGAATTAAAAAACAAATCCTGATAATCTTATGTTACTTTGAACAAATTCCCTGGCAGAGTATTTCTCAGAAAAAAATTTCCTCCTATTCAGTAGAACACTAGGCATTTTTCTTCACTTTTTTCCCTTTTCTATTCCCAAATCATTTTTACATTTAGTGAAGTATAAACATCTTACCACTACTAAACATAGCTTCCAAGTGATGGTGACATCCTTCCTCAGAACACTACTATCTAGGAGCTCTTAATCTTTTCTGTTTCTTCCTGCCAATTCAAAACTGAGCAGAATTTTGAAAATAAGGTAATTAATGTTGATCAAAGAGCATCTTAAGTTATGCCTCAAACTTTCTAGGAAGTGTTAGATTCTTGAATAACATAGCTCTTCAAGTAAAGAAATAGGTTTTTTTTTTCATTAGTAGCCCAAACCCTATACATTTATTTCTTGGAAGAAAAAAATCTGGATCATTTTTAGAAATTCCAATGGGTAATTTCCTTAGAGATTTCCTTTGGAATCCAGTGAGAATTTCCTGAGAGTTTAGCAGAAGCTATAAAGAAGCAAATTTTGGCTTGATTAGAACTGCCTCAAAGGAGAATAGGCAGTCTCATGAGGTAGTCAGTCTCTTATTTCTAGAGGTAGGTATTCGGGTCAGAGACTAGATAACCACTTTTACGAGATGGTAAGGAAGTAATATAATACTTATATATGATTGCATAATTATATTTAATATATAATTTTTTAGAATATAAATTATATATTTAGAGAGATCTTGAACCCAAGTCTTCCTGATTTCAAGGCCCAGCACACACTATGTTGCCTTTCCAAAACATATTAAGGCTTTAAAATGTCAGATTTTTCTGCCAGAGGCCTGGATTTGAAAATATCTCTCCCTCCCAAAACACACCTGATCAGTAAGGGTAGAATTATATTTATGTTTGCAAAAAAGGTATTTCTTCCTTTTCTCTTTCCTTCATAAAAATCTGATATGAGATCAAGAATACCAAAAAAGGGCTCTATTATTAATCAAACACTTTTCACTTATAGCTAATCAAAACTTATATGTCTCCTTGGACAAAAGACTTAGAGTTTTTAGCTAGTTTAAGATTTCTGCACCTTCCAGAGTTTGGGTTTCATTAGTTTTGCCCTCTTAGAAACCTAGGGCTATTTCATAGCACAATCAAAATAGACACCAGAATAGTACATTAACTCTAGAATAACCAACTGTTATAACATGAAAAGGAAAACCATAGGGCATTAACTCTAAGTCAAGAAGAAATCATAAGGAATATGAAATGTTTCAGACTAATTTTAGCAGACATGCAGTTTGTTATTATGGGCCACAAGAAATGAAGAAGAAACGTATAGATGAAACAACAGACAAATATAGCAACTTAAACTAACATAAAATATGCTCATACTCTATTGACTTTTTGGAACTTTTTAAAAATTTGAATTTTGTTTTATTTTTAATTTATTGAATAAAACAAAAATTTCCATAACAATAAAACTGCAAGCTTTCAATGTACAACTTACTATTCCTCAAGGTGAAAATCCATATTTTCATTTAATTCAATGAAATGTGACTTCTTTTCATTGAAAATACTCATCATGTGGCTAGGGAGAACTTGTAGTATTTGAAAAATTCCTGAAGAAAGATTTCTAATCTGTAGTTGAAATCTTGGAAACCAGAGAAGTTGGGGTATTTTGTGAATCATGGAAAGGAAAGCACCAATGTGTTTTCACTGAAAAAAATCATTATGTTTAACATTCAAGATATAAAAAATACAGTATGCTGGCAATTATGTACTAAGGTTCATTTTCAAATAGAAAGGGAAGATTTGGATCAAGTTAGATAACTTAGGTATTGGTGCAAATATATGAGAAATCTTTAGACTATTAAAGTGACATTGATTTGAAAGAATGACCCACTCCTGAACTCATTGTCTATACTGATACTTGACAATCCATCCCTGTTATCTTTGACATTCATTTGACAAAGCAATAGCTTTGCTACATCAATAACATTTTTACATTTAATGCCATTTAACTCATTAAATTTTTATATGGTTGTGCCTTGCCCACTTAAGTTGTAAGATCCTAAAGATGAGAAAATAGATCATATATATATTTCATGAATGCCCCCCCCCCATGACACCTACAAACATGCCCAAATTTCTCCCATTCTTAAAAACTTCAGTTTATAGGACCTTCTTAAGTCTCTTCCCCTTTCATAGTTAACTTCCAGGACAGGTCATACATAGTTTCTTCCCCTCTCTATGTTTATTGCCTCCATCTTCTTACTTTCTAATTACTTCCTGATCTTTTGCACTCTCAATTTTAGCTCCACCACACAATTCTGTTCAAGATTGTAAATGAATTCAATGACCTTTGCATCCTGCTTGACCACTCTGTAGTTTGACACTATAAAACACTCTCTCTCTCTCTCTCTCTCTCTCTCTCTCTCTCTCTCTCTCTCTCTCATATATTCCAAAGCATAATTCCAATTCCATCCAGTAAATGTGGGAATCCATACTTTCCATACTTTCTGTTCTGGGTCTTCTTTCTAAATATTCTCTCCCATTGTGATTTTATCCTTTCTCTGCTTTCAATTATTGTTTCTATGTGGTTGATTCCCAATATCCTGAACACTAGACCTTCACTGCTAACTATTTTATAGCTCCTAACTACCTGGATGTCCATCAATATCTCTATCTATCTATCTATCTATCTATCTATCTATCTATCTATCTATCTCTCCAGTCAGGGTTAAATGACTTTTCCAAAGTCACAAGTAACTATCAAGTGTCTGATACTGAATTTTCACTCACTTTCCTCTGATTCCAGGGTTGGTGCTTATCCATTATGCCCCTGGCTACCCTGTCCCATATATATGTCAAACTCAAGTTATTCAAAATGAATCTTGTTTTATTCCCCCCCCCCCAACCATCCCTTCTTCAACACCCCTGATGGTCTTAAGGACAGCATTATTCTTCTAGTCATTCATATTCACAATATTGGAGTCTCTCATTTAATTTGTTGATTCTAGATCAGAAATTTCTTTAAACACACACTCTTTGACCTCATTTGACTCTCATAATCCCTCATTTGAATTATTATAATAATTCTAATTGATCTCATAATAATGAATATGGAGTTTTGCCAGTTAAGAGCAGAGAAAAGGAGCAGCACTGTAAGAGAATTATTCATAATCTTACGGTATTGTCTCTACTGTAGTTTTAGCTGTAGGAAAACTTGATCCCGAGCCACACAAATGAAATCACAAATAGCAAGCATACAATATTCCCAACTTAGCATTTCTTTCTTAAAGGTTTTCCATGCCTATCAATTATTAGGTTGAAAAGGAAGTCAATGGGAAAGATTCTGTAGCTGAACAGAGATAGAACTAGGCAGATGTCAGAGTACATGAATCTGATCTTTTTGTTTTTCATCTAGTCTTTTAGAGTTTCTGAAATTTTATTTAATTAATGGAAAAAAGAGATAGATTCCTCTATGGATCCATAAAAATATATAGCTCCCATTAAATTCTATCTTAAAAGTTAATTTTGAACATGAAACTCAAACAAAAAATGTTTAACATCTTTATTATGGTATTCTTAATTATGAAGTCATTGAAACTACAGTTCACATAGTTTATATTTATACATCAACTTAAATACCTTAGGAGTCCTGACTGAAGTAGTAGCTAGATGCTAAAACAATGGAGAAACATTAGTCCTTCCTTGCCAGAAAAACTGAAAAATTTTACCCAAAATAAAACCCAGTTCAAGGCAAAATAGCTTTTCAGCAATCCTATAAAATATTTCACATTTTAATGTTTAAATATTAACCTCCTAGGAGAATATAATGGCAATAATGTGCTATTAAATATTTTAATTCTCAAAATATGTTTATGAGTCTTTGGTGTTTTAAGCTTTTGTGGTTAAGGAAATAAATAGCTATTTAGTTCATATATAATTTGTATATTGAATACCTACTTGAAGGGACTTTCATTAACATTTTGTAGAGATCCTAGATATTAACCCGGTGTTAGCATTAAGATTATGCCAGAAATTTTCTGTACTGAGGATATAATGATTCAGAGAAAACAAAAGGATTTTAAAAACCCAAACGTGAGAAAGGACCATGACCCAATGAGATTCATTGCAGTCCCATGACCCAATGAGATTCATTGCAGACCCATGACCCAATGAGATTCATTGTATTGAGTGAAGAACCATCATAGTATGTGTTTAGAATTGAAGGAATGAACCCCTTGTCTATTTATGAGAAGTTGAAATGTTTATCTTTCAATAGCGAATAATAGAGAAAGTTATCTTTTCCTTTAAGTCTATTGAATGGACAATTCTTTGACCTGGTGGCAAGAGAAGGGGAGGTACATAGATACCAACCATAAGCCTATGCCAAATGTCCTTTAACAAAAGACCTGCCCACCAGATATAAGGGAAGTTCTCTAAAGTGGTAGATAGAATTGGGGAGGCTCTACAATTATCTTTCCAATATTTACACATGCACACACATATGTGTGTTATGCACGCATGAATGTAAATATGTATTGTAAATGTATCCATATAATTTTGATATATGTAATTTGGGGTAATCATAGAATATCTATGTATTTATATTTTGTAGGTAGATAGATATAGTGATTAAATATAGGTATGAAGAAGGAGAGAGAATAGGAGAGATGGGTAGAAAATATTAAGACTGAGAGGTTAAACAACTTGCTGAGAGTAATATAACCACTACAAGTCAGAGAGGACTTGAGCCCAATTCTTCCTGATTTCAAGGTTTCATACTACATTGCTTTTCCAAACATATTAAGGTTTTAAAATAGCTGATTTCATGCCAGAGACAAGGTTTTGAAGATATCTCATAGAAGACAATGTAAAACACATTATAGTCTCTAAGGCAATATCCATATGTCATTTCTTGCTATTCAGTAAAACCAAGTCATTTTCTTTGCCCTTCTGTTTCCTTTGTACTTGTCTTTACCTGTTTCTTCTTTCTTTCTTTCTTCACTTCTAAAATTTCCTCCCTTCTATAAGCTCCTGCAGGATTATAGATATTCATTTTTATATGCCTTATTTTCAAAGGAATGGGGACAGTGAAAACTGTAATACACTAATTTGAAATCAATGAATTCAAATAGACTGAGGAAAAGCATTGAATTCTGTTCACATTTCACTGATGTTAATGGAAAACATGCAGGAAACTTAGTCTGTTCAGGTCCCTGGTAATATATGGGAGAGGAAAGAAAATCCAAAATCAGTATGATCTGAGATCAGAATGAGAGAGAGAGAGAGAGAGAGAGAGAGAGAGAGAGAGAGAGAGAGAGAGAGAGAGAGAGAGAGAGAAAGAGAGGTCTGGAAGTTGAGTTACTGTGAAATATTCCTGATGAAGCCTCTGTCCATTGGGTGCTCTTTCTGTGCTATGTGTCAGGCTACAAAGCAGGACTTGAAAGTGGGAGCAGAAAAGGGAGACAAAGTCTAAGGATGAAGGAAGATTCTGAATTAGTGATGAGCTACTAAAACCAAGGATCTCTCAAATCTTGGGGAGAATATTTTATGATTTACTGAAGAAAATCTTTAAAACACCCCTCACTGTCATGTCATTTTTGGTATAAATAATTGCTGGGGAATAACAACAAATATTTATATAAAATTTATAGAAAGAACAAAGTTAAATAAGAATGCTGTTTTTACAGTGCAATTATTTGTATTGTTAAAAAGCATCCTGGTAGAATTGATGGAGTTCTAATGTGGAAGCTGAGAAAACCTGGGTTTGGATCCTGCTTGTGACATTATCTATGTGACTTTTGGAAAATGTCTTGACCTTTATGTCTTAGGCAATTCTGTAAGACTTTCCTCCCAAATCATAGATCATTTTTCCCTCAATCCATGAGAGGATTTCTTCACACTGGAAACTTCAATTTGCAAATTTTGCAAATTATATATCTCATACCATGGCTTCAAGATTTTCCATGAAAATTATACATTCATCTGTATATCATATTATTCATATATCATATATTGCCTATATTGTACTTAATATTCTATTATACACAAATCTTATGTAAATATTATATAAATTATATTATGTTATGACATGTTGTTTTATAATATTATTTTTACCTTTGTTGAATTATTCACTTTGTTTCTTGCTTTTCTTATAACAACGTAACTTTTTAACTTTTACTTTGAATTCCAGTTCATAGGAATTATGCATTTCTGATTTCTTTTTACTTACTCTCCAGAGAGTATTCTCCATATATATTTTTATGTTGCTTTTAATTGGTCAATATGGTATTCAAATATTCTACCATTTGTACCAGTCAAAAAGATAAGAAAGATAAGATACAGAGAGTTGAATCCTGGAATGAAAACTTACTGTGTGATTTATAAATGCAAAAAGACTTTGTTTTCTAATCATACTGATGTTACCTGCCACACAGAGCTACAGAGAAGATCAGGAAATAATATGAAGAACGTGCTTTGTAACTGTAAAGCCCTTTCCAGAAGATGTTTTATATATATTTTTTAAAAAACTGTATTCTTTTTAACCCTTCACTATCTCCATGGGCATGTTTCTCTCTGAAATAAAAAAGAATTTTGGAAATGTTGACAAATGCATTTTGAAGTCTCCTCAAAACACACATTCTTCAGTAAGATCAAAATTTAGTCAAAATATTTTCAGAAAATTCACATATTTCTATTTCTGTAGAGCAAAGATTTCCATAACCATTTTTACAGTGAAATGCAATGAATAGGCTCATGTACTTGATAAAAGGAAAAGAGAATATTTAGGTAATAAAGTATTTGTGGAAATAGGTAATAGTCTTACCAAACTCTGATTCACTTTGGTAAATATTATCTTACTGCTGGAAAGCCACAAGACATATTGTAGCAACAAAGGCATACATCTTTTAAAATAACCTTTTTATTTATTTAATCCCCTTCATTAATAAAGTTCTCTTTTTTCTTTTTTCCTGATATATTAGCACTCCAAAACCACAATCTTACATTTTGACAACTAATTTTGTAGGATATAATTTTCCCGCTTAGCTCAGAAAGGAAAAGAGATGGATGATGGAGATTAATCATTTGCAAAATTATAATTCTGTCACAGATAATAATTTGAAAGAGGTTTTTTTTTTCTCCTAGCTGCAAAATGCTCAAGAAATTGTTACACAGTGTAGCTAAATGTGTGATCTATTAAGGGTTCTAATAAAAACTATCTCTTCAAAACATCAAAAGCTGACTTAAAAATTAGCCTATTCCCAGGATCATGAAGATCACTGAGTAACTCACTGAATTCTCCCAACATTCCTCTCCAACTTTAAAATAATACCACAAATCAAGTTTGGAGGTGGCAGAGCTAATGAAAGGATAGAGGGAGATATTAACCCAGCCTATGACAATTTATGAGGTCTATATGAGAGATTTAAGTCATGGGATGGGCAAGGCTTAGAGCAGACCATGAGAACCAGCAATGGACCTTGGAGGTAGGAACAACAGCAATAGAAGCAGCATCTCCATAGGAAACTCAGCCCAGAAACAGTAAGGGGGTCAGACAGCCAGTCAGAGATTGTGGGATACCTTTTGCTGGCATTGGTTTTAACTGACATTAATTGGTAATTCTATTGCCCCAGGCAGTTCTGGGTCATAGTTCTAAGATGGGGACAAAGGGTTGTGATTAGTTACAAGGAAGTGAAGGATTTTGAGATAATTCCAGGGCCAAGAAAGTTACTACTAGTTGCAACTGCAGGGGAATAGAGGTCCTTCCTGGGTAAAGAGAGCAAAGACCAGGATAGCAGTAACCATACCTCTCACAGGATAATACCACTTTGAAAACACCAAAAGCTTGCAGACCTTCAGAATTAGCTCTAAATAGCAATATGAAAAGTCTAATGTTTGGTTCAGTGAATAGAAAGAGCCCACTTGGACATAAAATTAAGAGAAGAAATAGCTTAAGAAAATTACAAATAATAATGAAAAGAACTTGACCCTAAAAGCCTACCAGGACAGCAGGGAAGAATAAGACACAGATGAAGACAACAATGTGAAAACAGCTATAACCAAAGTCTCAAAGAAAATACTACTTAGATCCAAGACAAACAAAAATTCTAAGAAAAATTAAAGAGGAAAAAGTGATAGAGGAAATATTGGGAAAAGAAATATAAGTAATGCAAGAAAATTATGAAAAGACAATTGATAACTTTAAAAGCATAAAAATATGAAAAAGGTATCACCTTAAAATGCAGAATTGAACTAAAGCACAAAAATTCACTGAATAAAAAACACCTTTGAAAGTAGAATTGACCAATGAAAAAAAGTACAAAAGGTCACTAAAAGAAATTAATTTCTTGAAAATCAAAATCAGATAAGTGGAAGCTAATGGCTCTCTGAGACATCAAGAAAAAATAAAACTCAAAAGAATGTAAAAATAGAAGAAAATGTGAAATATCTCATTGGAAAAAACAACTCACTTGGAAAATAGATTAAAAAAGATAATTTTAAAATTACTGGACCACATGAAAACCATGAAAAAAAAATCTAGTATCATATTTCAATAAATTAGCAAGTAAATCTACCCTGATAAATAGATAAATAAATAAATAGAATATTTATTATAATAAAATAGAAATTGAATAGATAAATAGATAAATAGAATAATAGAATAATATAATAATAAATAGAATAGAAATAAATAAAATAGAAATTGAAAGAAGTCACCTTTTGAATGAGATCCCAGAAAGAAAACTCCTAGAAATATTATTGTCAAATCTAGAGCTCTCAGATGAATGAGAAAATATTGCAAATATCCAAAAAGAAATCGGTCAAATATTGCTAAGTCACAGTCAAAGTCACACAAGATTTAGCCACTTCCATATTAATGGAGGCTTAGAAGATGATATTTGGTAGGACAAGGGAGTTAGGTTAAAACCAAGAAAAACTTACCCAGCAATACTGAGCATAATCCTTCAAGGGGGAAAATGTGCATCTTTTTTATTTTTAATATTTATTTATTTATTTTTATTTTTGTACAAATGATGTTTTATTATATATTACTGAAATATTCTTGTTTAAGAGTAAAAATTATACCCCATCCTGGCAAAAAAATAAATATAGGCCCTCATGGGAAATAAAGTAAAAGAAAGAGAAAAAAATGTGCTTTGGTCTGTGTTCCAACACCACCAGCTCTGTCTCAGGTGGATCATATTCTTTATAATACATCCATCACAAAAGCTACATCCATATTTTTCCACTATTGCTGTTGCTGATCGCAATTCCCTCCACTCATACCTCCCTACTATCATATACTATATTTTCTCTCTCCTTTCATTCTGTCCCTGTTCTAAAATGTGCTGTAGGGTAGCTGAGTGGTAAAGCAGATGGAGCAACAGCCCTGGGGCCAAGAGGCCCCAAGCCCACATACCATCCCAAGAACCAGCAACCACCCAGCCCCATGATTTTGGACAAGCCACCCAATCCCAGCCACTTGCAAGTAGTAAAAAAGAAAATGTGTTATATCTGACCATTCTCCCCCATGATCCACCCTCTCCTCCATCACTCACATCCTCCCCTTCCCCCATCCCCCTTCTCTCCTTTTAATTCTAGATGTCTATACACCATTGAGTATATATGCTGTTTCCTTTCTGAGCCACCTCTGATGAGAGCAAAGGTTCTCTCATTCCCCCCTCACCTTCCCCTCTTCCATATTATTGCAATAGCTCATTGTAAAAAAAATGTCTTTTATATGAAATATCTTAGCCTATTCCACCTCCCCTTTCTCTTACTCCCAGTACATTTCCCTGCCATTGACTCTGTTTTTACAATATATTATATCCTCAAATTCAGGTCTCTTCTGTGCTTCATCTATAAAAGCTCCTTCTACCTGCTCTATTAAATGAGAAATTTTATATAAATATTATCAGTATCATTTTTCTATGCAAGAACATGCAACTCATAATTATTAAGTCCCTCAAATTTGACCCTTCTCCTCCACTCTCTATGCTTCACCTGAGTCCTATATTTTTTTTAGGTTGTTTTTTTTTTTTTGCAAGGCAAACAGGGTTAAATGGCTTGTCCAAGGCCACACAGCTAGGTAATTATTAAGTGTCTGAGACTGGATTTGAACCCAGGTACTCCTGACTCCAGGGCTGTTGCTTTATCCACTGGACCACCGAGCCGCCCCATGAGTCCTATATTTGAAAGCCAAACTTTCTGTTCAGCTCTGGTTGTTTCAACAGGAACAATTCAAATTCCCCTGGTTCATTGAAAGTCCATCTTTTCCCCTGGAAAAGGATGTTCAGTTTTGCTGGATAGTTGATTCTTGGTTGCATTCAAAGCTCTTTTGCATTCCAGAACATTATATTCCAAGCCCTATGAGCCCTTAATGTAGTTGCTACTAAGTCTTGTGTGATCCTGACTATAGCTCTATGATATTTGAATTGTATCCTTCTGGCTGCTTGTAATATTTTCTCTTTGACTTGGGAGTTCTGGAAATTGGCTACAGTATTCCTGGGGGTTGGTTTTTTGGATCTCTTTCTGAGGGGAGAATGGTGCATTCTCTCAATTTCTATTTTGCCCTCTCCTTCTAGGATATCAAAGCAATTTTCCTGTAGGAATTCTTTAAAAATGAGGTCAAAGGTCTTTTCCTGATCATGCCTTTCAGGTATCCCAATAATTATTAAATTATCTTTCCTGAATCTGTTTTCCAGATCAGTTGTTTTTTTTCAATGAGATGTTTCACATTTTCTTCTAATTTTTCATTCTTTTGGTTTTGAAGTATTGTATATTGATTTCTCATAAAGTCATCAGCTTCCTTTAGCTCCATTGTACATCTGAAGGATTTGTTTTCCTCAGAGAGCTTTCTTATCTCTTTTTTCCATCTGGTCAGTTCTGCTTTTTAAAACATTCTTCTCCTCAATAACTTTTTGAACTGTTTTATCCATTTGACCTATGCTGGTTTTTAACATGTTATTCAGCACTTTTTTGGATCTCCCTGACTAAGCTGCTGACTTCTTTTTCATGTTTTTCCTGCATTTCTCTCATTTCTTTTCCCAATTTTTCTTCTATCTCCCTTACTTGATCTTCAAAATCTTTTTTGAGCTCTGTCATAGCCTGAGCCCAATTTCCATTTTTCTTGGAGTCTTTAGATGCAGGATCTTGTACTTCCTCAACTTCAGATTGAGTATTTTGACCCTTCTTAAGATCATAGACAATGTATTTCTCAGTGGTGTTCCTTTTTTTCTCTGTTTACTCATTTCTCCAGCCTGTGCCTGGTTTTGGGGTGCTTCCTGAACTTTTGAGTATTATTGGAACATTCCCCCACAAGTGTGTGAAGCTCTGACTACCCTCCTGGTCTGTGAATGAACCACAAGCACCCCCTTTGCCGCGGGTTGAGGTGGGAGGGGGCTGTTCTATTGGGGGGACTAGACCCCAGAGCCCTCTTCCAGGTAGAGAGGACAGACCTCTGAAGTCTCTCTCCACTCCCCTACCTTCAGTGGGCTGAGCACTCAAGGCTCAGTTTCCTGGGGGCTCCTGCTTACACGCTCTGTTCCTACTTACTGGCTCCACTCTTGCTTCTGTTTCCTTTATCTGGGCTGCCTTGAGGGCACCTCTTCTGAGCTGACCATGCTGACTGCCACAACTGCCCTGAGGGTCTGAGCTTCAAGTGCTCAGTCTGGCAGAAGTCCCCTCTGCTGATCCTCCAATTTGTGCCCAGTGCTATCCAGGGTGTAGGTCAGGAAACTGCCCCCGCTGCCATGAGCTGTGGCTCCCAAGCAACCTGGAGCTGCCACCAGGAGGCTGAAGTTTCTTCACTCTGGCAAGTTGCCCCTCTAATCCTGTGGAGCTGAAGCCTTTCCACTCTTTTCCAGGTTACCTTTGTCTGGAGAATTGCCTCATTGGATCTTTCTGTTAGTTCTGTTTCTCAAAAATTTAGTTAGAGTCATAATTTTAAGATTTTTGAAATATTATGGAGAGCACACCTAAGAGAGGCTCTTTTCCCATTGCTATCTTGGCTCTGCCCCTGGAAAATGGGTATTTAATAAAATAGAAAACTTCCAAGAATTCCTGAAGAAAAGACCAGAGCTGGGGAAAAAACCACTGAAATTCAAACAGAAGACCCAAGAGAAGCATAAAAAGACAAATATGAAAGAATAATCTTAAGGCAATAAAGAGAGTTAAACTATTTATATTCTTATATGTGAAGATGATATAAGTAACTCCTGAGTATTATCATTATTAAGGCAATTAAGAGGTGTCTGCATGTACTGAAGGCATGGGTGCTAGTCAATTAAGTAGAGATGAACTAAA
The DNA here is from genome assembly GCF_037893015.1 of Macrotis lagotis. Taxonomy (NCBI): domain Eukaryota; kingdom Metazoa; phylum Chordata; class Mammalia; order Peramelemorphia; family Peramelidae; genus Macrotis; species Macrotis lagotis. Next base: position 720,283,794 of record NC_133658.1, read on the forward strand.
AAAAGAATATAGAGGTGAGAGAGGGAGAAGGGGGAAGAAAAATGGGGCAAATAAGGAAACATTTAAGGATGACTTTTTATATTGAAGAATGGTGGGCAGTTCTTGAACTTCACTGTCATCAGAATACTCTCTCTCTCTCTCTCTCTCTCTCTCTCTCTCTCTCTCTCTCAGTTCTGAATAGAAATCTATCTTATCCAATAGAGAGAGATTGGAGGGGAAGAGGATAAGAAATATGGGGCAGGTGATGATAACAGAGAAGGTGAATTGGAGGAGACAGTATTCAGAAGCAAAATAGAATTTTGAGGAGGAACAGAATATAAAGTGAGAATGAAAAAGATAAACAGAGAAAACTGGGATTAACAGGTGAGAAAATTGAGACAAAAATAGGTTAAGTGACTTGCTGAGGATCAGATAGTTAGTAAGTGTCTGAGTCTGGATCTGAACTTAAGCCTTCCTGTTTCACGACCCTTTTGCTCCACCAGCTGCCTCAGGGTCACACAGTATGAATCAAAGACCTGTTGTAGTATATAGATGTGATGAAATATTATTGTTCTGTAAGAAATGATGAAATTCTTTTTTTAATAGAAATAGTTTAATAACTGATACAAAGGGAAGTCAGCAGAGCCAAAGTAACAAACATATTTTGAAATCAATTTTTATAAAAATAAAAAATATTGTCATTTATAAAGTAATAAAAGATAAAATGAGAAAATAACAGAACAATTTGTAAAAGAACAACTGTGCAAATACAAATATCTTAAAAAGAATTAAGATCATTGTAATAACCATTCATGATTTCAGAGGTCCTTTGATAAAATCTGCTATAGAATTAGATAAAATCTGCTATAGAATTACATTATAGAATAGAGTGCAGAATGAGACAGATATTTTGTGTATATTTGTACAGAATCATCAAGGGAATTTATTTTGCTTGACTATGCATATGTCTTTTAACAAATTTTTTCATCTTGTCCCTCCACCCCATGGGTGGAGACCAAAATGAGAGGAAATATATTTCTATTTATTTTAAAAAATAGAGATGTAGGAAGGGTGCCACATGCGTAAAATGTCACATGCACTTTCAGATGAGATCACTGTTCTATTTAAATGTTTTGTTTTATATAAGAAAGCTTTTACAAATGGGAATAAAGTGTCAATGTTTCCTTGTATAAACAAAATACATCCATAGAATTTATTTTTTAAAGGCCCTCCTAACTTAGAAGCCAGGTATCTGAGATCCACTACACAATTTTTGTTAAACCTCTATTTGTCTTCTATGTAGTAGGTGCTGTACCCCAGAGGAATGTCATGTCACCCCATAGAGCCACAGTGCTTCTTTCTGGAGTAGTCTTCACCTCTTTGTGTGACAACTCTCATAGTTTTTCAGTCCCAAGTCCACTCTTCCACTCATCATTGAACTCTGACTTAGACCTAGCTATAGTCAGGTTAAGATCACAGGATCTTGACCTGTGTGGATAAATTATGGAGGAGACAGTGGTGGGAAGCAAGATAGACTTTTGAGGAGAAATCAAATATAAAGTGAGAATAAAAATAGGAACAGAGAAAACTGGAATGGAGCTACTTAATAGGTCAGAAAATTGAGGTAAACAAAGACTAAGTGACTTCTCACATAAGAAAAAGTTTAAGGATCAGTTCTATGGTAGAGAATGGTGGGCAATGCTTGAACTACACTGTCATCAGAATACAAACACACACACACACACACACACAAGTTAGTTTTGAACAGAAATCTATCTTACCCAATAGAGAAGAATGTAGGGGAGGAGGGTAATACATATGGGGTCCTACCTCCAAGTCACAAAATATGCCAGAAAACTCCAGTCAGTCTCATTAATTCAAGACTGAGTTCACAAAAGAAAGGAGGCAAAGGGTGATTTTCCCAACTCCATCTCAACCACATCAAAATGCCCTGCTGACAGTGGATTGCAGAAACCCTCTTAGCAAGGAAGGACAAAATTCTAGGAATTAACCAAAAAGCATAATGTTTATGAAATAGTTCCTTAAGGTACTGGAGGAGATGATGCTCCTTCCTTTCTTAAATCAGTCCAGAACAGTGAAATGCTGGAGCAAGAAAAAGTCAATTTGTTCTAATCATTGACAGGCCTTGGACATTTGGGTAATACAAAGATATCCTTGAGATGTCCAAGATCAGGCTTAGACTTCCCAAGATCACATAAGAACCCTACTCTGAACATATAATTATTAGTTGATGGTGAACTTCCCTTTGATAATAGTAACTCAAATTTATGCAACACTTTATAGAATGTTTTCCTCAGATCAAGTGTGTGAGATAGGTAAGCATTCTTTCCCTTTTAAATATGAAAAAAACTGAGACCTAGCTTGTAATCAATTTGCTCAAGGAGTCACACCATAGTGAATGTTTCCTTGCCTCAAGCCAAGGCCATTTGACTCCAAGCCCAGTTACTTTGGAGGTGGGGTGTTTGTTTTCCTCTAATATCATGTTGTCTCTTCTCTCAGAGAGGTCATCTGGATAAATATATTGCATTGTTATACATAACGTTTTCTGTGGCATCCAATATAGGATTGTGCTTCACATAAATATCCCATAACATGTAGTAGGGTTATCTCCAAAGTCTAGCATACTGGACAATCCCTACATAAAACCTTCAATTTGAAACCCTGATTCTAAAACTATGGACATACCCAAAAAGGAGTGACATACAGTGCTTAAATTTCCATGGGAAGATATTTTCTTATTAGCTGGAGAGTATTAGGATAGAAAGATAGTAAGAGAGCTGTGAGCTCTTCCACTCAGCATACACTTGCTTCCTCTCTGCCTCCAAATGTTGTACCACCTCTTCTTTCTCTCTTAAGGTATGTCAAAGTTCTCCTTGGATAATACTATTGCTATTCTTGTTGCCAACAGTGACTTTGGCTTGTGCAAAGCTGACTTTGCAGGAGATGATGCCCTTTGGGCTGTCTTTCCTTCCATTGCTGGGCTCCCTAGACAACAGGGTAGGATGGTGGGCATGAACCAGGAAGACAGCTATATGGGATATGAAGCCCAGAGCAAGAGAGACAGTCTGACCATGAAGTACTCCATTGAACATGGTATTGTCACCAACTGGGATGAAGATCTATCATCATACTTTCTCCCATGAGCCCCTGCAGCCCCTGAGGACTATTCTGTATTGGTCACAGGAGCCCCTCTAAAGCCCAAAGTCAACAGAGAAAAGATGATTCAGATTATGTTTCAGACCTTCAATACCTCAGCTATGTATTTTGGCATTCAGATTGGGCTGTCCCTTTGTGTGATGGATTCCAATGATGGTGTGACCCAAATTCTGCCCATCTAAGAAGATTGTGCCCTTCCCCATGCAATCCTCATCTTATTCTGACTGGTCATGATCTGGGACTACTTCATGACAATCCTAACCTAGAGAGGGTACAGTTTTATTACCAAATTCAAGAGGGAAAGAAGTTATGCTACATCACCCTAGTCTTTGAGCAGGAGATAGTCACTGCTACATTTAGTTCTTTTCTGGAAAAGAGTTATGAGCTCCCTGATCACCAGATTATCACTGGTGGCAGAGAGTTTACAATATCCAGAAGTTCTCTTCCAGTCATCTTTCTTAGAAATGAAATCCTGTGGAATCCATAAAATTACCTTCAACTCCATCATGAAGTATCATGTTGACATCCATAAGGATCTGTTTGCCAATATCATATTGTCTAATGGTACCACCATGAACCCTGGCATTGCTGATAGGATGAAGTAGAAGATTACCCCAACTGAGTACAAATGCTCTGTCTGGATTGGGGCCTCCATCTGGATTCTCTTTCCACCTTATAGCAGATGTAGATCACCAGTAATATGAAGAATCTGCGTCCTCCATCATAAATGGACAATTTAAAGTTCATTCTAAAAGACTTGTTTGTGTTTTATTTTGTTTTGGGGGGATGGATTTGTTTTTCTTTTTGTTATAAGGGTGTGACAACTGTCCCCCAAAAGATATGAGATAGGCATTTTTAAAATTTCTTTTTTATTTTATTTTATTTTTTTGGCATTTGACTCAGGATTTAAAGACTGCAATAGTGAAGGTTATGAGCATTCTATGTATATTGGAGTCAAACATCCCCAAAGGTCTACAATGCATCTTTAGATCACACTGATTGCATATTTGTTTTTTTCAAAGTCATTCAAATTATTTTATAATGCATTGTTATAGAGAGCTATTTGCCTCTATGAAGGTAAATCTGCTCTACAAATAAAAGCAAAGGAGGTATTTAGCAAAAAATTCAGAAAGGAAGAAGGGAGGAGAAAAGGTACTAGTAATTGCTTTATATGTAAATTATCTAATCCTTTAAAAAAACTTTTTTTGTACTTTCTGCATTAATACTTGGGCCCTTTTGTAAAAATTGTCACCTGTAATGGATAAACCCCTAAAATACCTCCCTGCCCCCAGCACAGATATGAAGACTTTGCAATGCCCCCAGGAGTTTTATGAGGTTCGCCCAGTATGTGATGGAGGGGAAGAGTTTTACCTGTACACTGACTTTAAGACCAGTTCAAATAAAAGTACACATGTTAAAGAAAAGAAAAGAGTGAGAGAGAGAGAGAGAGAGAGAGAGAGAGAGAGAGAGAAATAGAGACAGACAGAGAATCAGAAACAGAGAGACACACAGAGAGAGAGAGAAGGGCAGAGAAAAGAGATAAATACATAGAGAAAGACGAGGGAGAGAGAGAGAGAGAGAGAGAGAGAGAGAGAGAGAGAGAGAGAGAGAGAGAGAGAGAGAGAAGCAGAAGAGACAGGCAGAGAAGCACTGACAAATATGGAGAGCGAGAAGGACAAATATAGAGAAAGGAGAGAGACAGAGACAGTGACAAAGACAGAGATAGAGAAGTACTAAATTAAAAAATGAAAAAAAACAAACCTAACCAAAGTTGCTTTCCAAAAGTTCTACAGTTAGTTCACAAGGATCTCTCCTTTCAGTTAATTCTCTTTGAACTAACCCAACATAATTCAGTTCAAAGATAGCTAGCCAAGTCCTTGCCTGGGAAATATTCAAGGGATGTTACACAAACAAAATCAAGCACCAAAAGTTTTCAAAGAACTTAAATTCAACGCTGCAGTAGGATGCTTAAGTATTCTCCGCCTTACCCCAAGGAAAATGCAGAATAGAAAAAAAAAATCAACAAAACCCAGAAGAACAACCAATCAACAATGGCAATAGTAGAATATAGGAGTCTACATGTCCATTTATTTTCTGATTTTGGTATATATATATATATTCAGATTTGTTAATATTTCAGTAATATAAAACTGACATGCAACACATGTTATGCTTCATTAATAAATCAAGTCAACTGTTTTCCAGGCATCATGCTAGCCACTGGAAAACAAATCAAAGAGTGAAAACACCCACTCTCATTGAGGTAAACTCAAAGCCCAATATATAATGTACACAAAATTATATAATGGTTATTTTGCCTAAAATCTACTTAGGGAAGAAAAAAGCACTTGATATTACAATTTTCCCTTTTCTCCACTGAAACTATCATATTTCCCCATGTAGAAGATGCAACTTAATTTTGGGCTCAAAATTTGGGAAAAAAATATAGTAAATATAGTACATAATGTTATTGAACTTAAGTTTTATTCATCATAAAAGTCATACATTTCCTCATCCCTGTCAAAATTCCCATTCATGGACTTGTTCATTCCATCAGTACAATAATCAGGGACAATTTTAGAGTATCTGTGACAGACAATATAATCTGTATCCAGGGAAGGGACTGTACAGTTTAAACAAAGACCAAAGATTATTACCTTCAATTTTTTTCTAAAAATGTTGTCTGATGTACTATGTAATTTTGCTATCTCTAATATTTTATTTCTTCCCCAAGGATATGCTTTTTCTCTCAACACATTCGATTTTGATCAATGCATTGCATGGGAAACAATGTAAAGATCATCAGATTGCCTTCTGTTGGGGGAGGGGAAGGGAAGAGAGGATGGGGGGAAATTGCAAAATTCAAAACTTTACCAAAATGATAGGTAGAAACTACTATTTATATAACTTTAAAACAAAATATTTATATAATAAAAAAACACTCAGAATCCCCCCCCCAAATATTCCCATCCATTAGCCCATCCTCATCTGCATTTGATGACTAATCACTATCTCAGAAGAAGCTCAGACCACTCTCCTGCCTGTGCCCTGGTTGACCACAAGCTCTCCCTGGGCCAGTCTGCTTCATGGAGGCATGCTTAGTTCATTCTATTTCATGAACCTGAAATTGTGTCCTTTGAAATCAGACACTTCCTTTTCATCAGCAGTTCTTCTAGCCTCCTGCTGAATTATCTTTGTGGACACAGGAATTCCACTTGCCCTTTGCTCTTCAATTCATCTCTTCCATTCCCTCTCTATCTCAGGCCACTTGGCTGACCTGCCTCTCATGGCCTTCTTTGGCTGGGGACTTTTCAGGAGGGTTTCTTCTTCCCGTAGCCAATCTCGGATTGTTTTCTCAGTTGGAGGAGGACCAAACTGACATTGAACAGCACGATTTCCATTCACTTTTGCAAACTGGATCACTTTGAACTTGAATTCAGCACTGGATGAAAATCTTTTCTGAGTCATTTCTGGGCAAAATGTGGCAAAATGTAACCTATAATATACTGGTAACAACTGTGAAACAATGAGTGCAAAGACAACAGATATGAAAAAGCAGGAAATGCAAAAATGCAAAAATCTCTCTATATAAAACCATTTATTTTTATTTCCATTCATATATGAACAAAGCAAGTGAAATATAGAGGTGCAAAAATAATGGACTGGCCATTTTACAAGAGCTTAAATATAAATACAAGAGCTTAAAATAACATTTCTCCATAGGAGAAACTAAATCAAAACAATTTATTATCTGCCTTTTCTTGATTTCATTTTCTTGAAAATCTTTGTACTTGCACAAAATTACTAAACTTGAATCGACACTGTCAAAATATCCTGCTCAAAAAAGAAAAGTTCAATAAATTGCTTTGCCTATGTGATATTATAGAAATGGGGGATTTCAAGTTGGGAGGAAATTTATAGATCAGTTAATCCAATATACTTGTTCTACAGATCAGTAAATTGAGTCCCAGAGAATGTAAATGACCTATCTAAAACCACATAGCAAATTAGAGTGTCATTGTTGGAAGTCAAACCAAGGTCTTCTGTAGTATAAGTTCTGCTTTACTACAGCACACCATGACTGATAACTGGTTTCCCTCACCTTTTTGAATAATTATTTAAAACTGAGTAACTGACTAAATTGAAAAACTAGTTAACATCATATGAATAAAAGCTTTTTTCTGTGATTCTCTGTTCATCTCTTCTATTTGTCTGTCCTTGTCTTTTGAATGTCTTTCTCCATGTCCCTATATCTATTCTTCTACTCCCCCCCCCCAATAATTTTTTTTCTTTAACTAATGTACTTTTATTTGAATAGGTCTTACAGTATACAATGGTGTGTGGTCAATTGTTTCTCGAGAGACAAAAGTTAAGAATGTCTGGATAGAGGTAGGCATTAATAAAAGTGGTGGAGACCAATTTAGAATGTTTATATCAAACATGTTTAATACTTTTTATACCTAAAATTTTGCCAAATTTATTATTAGGGATGACAGAGGCTACTTTCATTACTATTGGACTTTTCTTTACCAATTCAATACAAAAAAAGCATTTATTAAGCAAATACTTAAATACAGTAAGAGGCAACATGAGCTGGTAGATAAAGCCATGAGCTAAGGGTCAAGAAGAAGTTTCTCAAATTCTACTTCAAAAACTTCTGACTTTGTGACTTTAGATAAGTCAACATCTCATATGTTGGATAATAGTGACTGCATTGTTTTAGTACAATGAGTTTCTTCCCTGACAGTTCCCCAAATCAATGAAATCAAAGGTTCATATCCACGCAAAAATGTGCTATATATTTGAAATAAAGAATAAAATGAAAAACAATGCTTGTCCTCAAGTTGGCTATATTCTACAAAGGCAGATGATAGTTACATTAAATAGTAAATTCAAGATAATTAGAAGAAGATAGGAATAATAAAATTTACATTATAAAAGGTTTTCCATAGGAGATGGTAGCTGAGATGAATTTTGAAAGCAGCTAAAGGTCCAGAGAGAAGGGAGAGAGAGATATCAAGGCCTGCTGTATAATCTGTACAAAGGTACATGTAGGAGATGGAATGTTAAACGGTAAAAATAGAAAATAAGTCTGGCTAGAGTTTAGATTGTATGGAGGGCAATACTTTGAAGTAAGATAGAGAGCATAGAACCATGCATTAAGATGCTTTAAATGCCAACATGAGAAGTTTGCAATATATCTTAGGATAATAAAGAGCTCCTGAAGCCTCTTGAACAGACGGATGATATGATCAGATAGCTGGGTTAGGAAAATTATTTTGGCAACCATGTAGAGGATTGGTTCTTGTCCCTCGTTATCGAAGAACAATAAAATGACATCCCTATGTTTGAGACAAATTCTAGTGTGTCTGATTGTGGCTGATCAGAACAATACAAACTTGGAATGTTCTACCACAGACTGGGCACAAATAGTCCATGTGAACACCTGGGGTGGGTACTCTAAACTTACATATGTCAGATTTCTTTTTTTTTTTAGGTTTTTTTTTTTTTTTTTGCAAGGCAAACGGGGTTAAGTGGCTTGCCCAAGGCCACACAGCTAGGTAATTATTAAGTGTCTGAGACCTGATTTGAACCCAGGTACTCCTGACTCCAGGGCCAGTGCTTTATCCAGTACACCACCTAGCTGCCCCTTTGTCAGATTTCTTTTGATCTGCTTTCATTCTGCCTTCCTCATAGAGTGCAGCCCCCTCACTGATGAGGGCACACCATGCTGGGCAGTCCCGTGCCAGTGTCTATCATACTGTACAATCAATTCTAAAATTCTTCAAAGAGACCTTCAGGATGTCTTGGTATTGCTTCTTCTGACCCCCTTGTGAGTTTGCCCTGTGTGTTATCCATAAACTAATTTTTTTTTGGCAAGCATATGTCTAGCATTCTAATAATGTGTCCAGGAAATATAACAAAGGAAAAAGAAAGACAGTTTGGACATTCTGATAGCCAGACAACTACTTTGTGGAATGAGAATGCTGCTCTATCCTCTTTGCCACCTAGCTGCTCTCTGAATGTCTATAATCTCTTATGGCACATTGATGTCTGGATTAAATTGATTATTGAGTCAAAGAGCCTCCTACTTTAGATAAATTCCCTTTCAAAATGGCCTCTTTTGCTGGGAACTCTTCTGGTCTTTTTAAAGTTAGGGATACCTGGGAAAAGAGAGACACTCTGGAAGCGAAGGACAACCTGAACAAATGACAGCCCATCATTTTAGGAGGTGCAAAGGATGGTGAAGAGAAGAGCTGTGACAACTGTAAAGAAGGGGATGAGAATAACCCACCACTGATGAAAGTTAATTTGGACTCATCCCTCCATGACAGGTTTCTACTTTCCATACTGGAGTCATAAACCCTGTGGCTATAGAAATCGACAACCTGTTCATCTTCTCCCCTAACAGCCTTAGGTCACTAATTATATCACAGGATTAAAGAGAGGATGGAGGTCATCTATTTTTATCCCATGCTTCCAAGAAGGCTTTACCTAATCTGATCTAGACAGATGGGCAGCTGGAAAATTAAAGATCTCTTGTGAAAGTCCCTAGCCTTGCTTGTCAATGCCTTTAACTAATCTGACTTTCATAAAATTCTTCCTTATCTCCAAGCTGCATCTGTCCCCCTAAAATTTAAAGTCCCATTTCTTTCTATTTGTTCATAGTTAAATGTTGGGTTATCTCAGAATTTGCTTAATCTTTTCTTTTTAATAATTCCCAGTTACTTCAATGTCTCTCAAAACATGGGAGTGAGCTCAAGAAGAAGGGGTTTGGATTATAATAACTTTCTAGAATTATTGAGTGACAGCTTTCTTCAAATTGATTTCAAACTCATACCATGTCCCTCAAGTATAGCAATGATATAAAAACAGGTTGTATGAATGATGCAATCAAGGCTGTAGAAGTTCAGTGAAAGATGAGTAAATTAAATATGAGCTAAACATAACTTTATAATTATCCAGATGATGAAATTGAGGACCAGTGATACTAAATAAGATAATGATAGGGATGGAATTTGAACTCAGATCCTATGACTGAGTTTAGAACTCTTTCCAGTGAATAAGATAGCAGTTCAGAGAAAGAAAATTAGAGATTAATCGGATATAGTTGTAGTAAGGATCTTAAAGATTGTTTAGTGTTTCATTTTTAAGGGAGAGTATTTTGGAACTCAAGGTCTTGGAAAATTGAAACATTTTTCACATGAAACTGGGGAAAAATAAAATTAAATAAAAAAGATCATAAATAGTAAAGCAAGAATTGAAATCCATTTGTTCTGGTTTTTCCTAATTCAACTGTAAGCTTCCTGAGAGCAGGAATGCATTTTTAACTTTCCCTTGCTTTTAATGCACTGTTAAGGAATTCTTGCTTATTTTGTGACTTCTAATTACAAATTCATTGTTTCTTTCCCTCTTCCCAAGAGAAGCATCCTGTAGAAAAATCAGATTTGTGGCTATCCAACTATAAGGTTGGGTTTATAAAAATATATACATACATATATATATATATATATATATATATATATGTATATATATATAGCATTTCCCATTTGCAGACCAAATCAAATCTTCAGAGAATTTCTTAAAACCAAGAAATTGGACCTGAATTTTGTGCTATGATATTAGTCTAGTTTAGAGGCAGCTGTGGCTCAGTGGATAGAGCAATGGAACCGTAGTCAGAAAGACCTGAGTTCAAATCCAGTCAGAGATTTCCTAGTTGTGTGACCCTGGTCAAATCACTTAACCTCTGATTTCCTGACAAAAATGATCAGTGGAGAAGTAAATGACAAAATGCTCCAGGATTTTTGCCAAGAAGACCCCTAATGGGGGACTGAAGCAATGGAATAAGAACATTAGTTTAGCTTAATAGTAGAGTTTCAATCACATAATAAATAAAGATATGATTTGATGAACAATCAAGATAGCCTTACTTGAGCAATCTTTCTTCTCTGGGTACTTCCTGAAATGTCTAGAATAAGGACCCATAAATAGTTGTTGCTAAAAATTTTAAAGTGATTTTAAAATCTAATGTTACACTTGGCAAGTACTGCATTCATCAGTCTGGGTGTGTTTGCCTTTGTGGTCTGGGAGGAATTTTGAATAGTTTGAATATCCCTATCAAAAGCATATCTCTCAGTACTTCATATTTGGCCAACTCAATATCTTTAATAATAATAATATATAGCCTGAAGGAAATCCCCTTAATTGAAGAGAAAGTACCTATTAAGGAGTAGATTTTCATTTCCTTTCACATTTATTTAGCTTTGTTCTTCCCTGGAATAGAGAGGGGTGGAGAGGGGAAATGTAGCTTACCTTTTATTTAGGAAATGATGGAAAGACCAACTTTTTGTTCTACTCTTGGAATTCTTCCAGTCTTAGAAGCAGAGGCATGGGGTTGGGGAGAAGAAGTAGCTTAGATTTTCTGAGATCAAGCTCAGGCTTTTTCCCTTGCAGAGAAAATGGCTTAGTTTCAAATTCCCCCACCACCTATAAGCTGAGATGTATGACAATGAGAGGTTGGATAGAGAGCCAGGTGTGGAGTCATGAAGACCTGACTTCAGATCCAGTCTGAACACTTACTAACTGTGCAACCCTGCATAAGTCTCTCAATCTTTCTTTTCCTCATGTTCCTCATCTGTAAAATTAGTATAATGAAAGTACGTTTCCTTGGTTTGTGAAGATCAAAATGATTAATTGTAAAGGACTTAATACAGTGTCAGGCACATTGCAAATGCTATATAAATGTTTGTTATTATTATTACTTTGGGGTGCTATGTTGTGATACAACTTTCTCTCTATCTCCAATCCTTTAGCTTTTCAAAATTTTTGTCATGGAATCCTCACTCCCTTACATCAGATACACTCTGCTGCCCTTCAGTGTCCAAGGCCATTCCTGAGAGAGGCTATATAATAGAATGGATAGAATCCCTGACTTAGAGTCAGGAAGGATTAGGGTCATCTTCCTTATAGTAATAATAGGGTGACCACACACTAGGTACTTAATCCCATGAACCAATAACCTTTATTAATCACCTAAAATACAATGAAGGCATTGTGCAAGTTGTAGAGATTATAAAAACAATATGAAAAAATGATCCCCATCTTCAGGAAGCTTGTATCTACTTAACCTTCAGACCCTCAGATTCCTCATCTCCAAAATGAGGGCAATATTTGAAGTTGTTGGGAAATTCATAGAACTATTGTGAAACTCAAACTAGGATAATATATTTAAATATATTGTATCACAAATTTACAACAAGATGAGACAGAAGAGGTCATTTAGAAGACTTATTTTACAAATGAGGAAGATGAGACCCAGAGAGACTTATCCAAGGTCAAAGAGGTAGGAAATAAGCCAGATGTAATTAGAATCCCTATCCAGTAATTACAAATCCAGTATTCTTATCACACACCACTACCTCTCTCAAGTACTTTGCAACAATTAAAGCATTATATAAATTACATAACTTATTATATAAATTATTATATAAATTATATAAATGTCTTACATTATTACTTCTGTAATAATAGTTAGCTTGGTATGAAGAAAAAGTTGACATAAGATTCAGGAAGACCTTAGTTCAAGTCCTGCCTCTAGAAGACATTGAGTGACTGTAGACAGACAATATGATGTTGAAAAATCTAGACCACTCTACAGTTTTATAAGCTATAGAGCAGAGTCGAGATTATACTTTAAATCAATGAAATAACAGGTCTGATAAAAAATCATAAAGCAAAGCAAAATCTTTTAAGCCTTGATCTTCCTCTCCTCATTCATATATGATTTTAAATATAAAATGAGATTACTTTAAAATACTTTCACTGTAAATTTAAAAATCACCACCAATATAATACAATTACATTTTAAAAGCATATAACAATTAATATAAGTAACCCAAATTTCAAAACCTCATGTGATGGAATTCTCTACTCATTGATGGTTATGTATGTCACATGCTTAGTGAGGTATGAGTTGAATTTCTCTTCAGAGAGAAGTGGAACACTTTCTGGATTGTGAACTGACTTACCTAACTCTCAATGTGAGAAGTCTTTCATATGTTTTACTTGGCACATATTCTCCCATATATATCTTCTTGGATTTTTGTTTTACTATACACTTGAATAAAAGAGTTTCTTTGCTATTTACTATGTATGTTCATTGTGGAACTGGCACTTGGTTGAAATGGAATCAAGTCTTTTAAAGATAGAACTGTCATTTCCCCATTAACAAATTAGGATCAAAGTTTAACTTGAATGATACCTCCTCTAGACTAACAACACTTAAGGGAGCAGATAAACATAATTTGAACCCCATTTCTCTCCCATCCATCTCTATAAGAGAACAGAGTGATCAACCTCTGCCCTCCCCTATTTGCTTCCCCTCCTGAAAGGAATTAAAGCCTTCAGCTTGGAGAAGAGTGCAGGTAAAAGAAACTAGAAATGTATATTTTTCCTCTCTTCAAACCACACAGCCACATCATCATGACACATATGAGGGAATAATCTCACTATATATGATATAATATTTGTAAGGATTTTGGAGTTTGTAAAGTGCCTTAAAAATATTTCATTTGGGGGTGGCTAGGTGGCGTAGTGGATAAAGCACTGGCCCTGGAGTCAGGAGTACCTGGGTTCAAATCCGGTTTCAGACACTTAATAATTACCTAGCTGTGTGGCCTTGGGTAAGCCACTTAACCCCATTTTCCTTACAAAAAACCTAAAAGAAGAATTTCATTTGATCCTCACAACAATCTTTGGTGCTAGGTGTTATTATTAGCCATATCTTATAGTTGAGGAATCTAAGGCAAACAGAGATGAAGTGATTTGCTCAAAGTTACATGGCATGTAAGAGTCAAGCTATATTTGATCTCAAAGCTTCCTAACTCCAGAGCCAAGCTTCTATCAATTCACCTTCTAGCAACATTTTATGCATATTATAAGGCTTTGATTTGAATAAAGTAAAACCAAAGAATTAATGATAAAATAAGGAGGAGAATTTCTTTTTTCTTCTGAGAAATTGATATGAAAAATATAATGGAACATCTCCACTTCAGTGGGTGCGTACTTCAAAATAGTTAATTGATGAAGATGAGCACAAATCTTAAATATACTATTATTATCTAAAACAAATCTGGGTCTACCCTTTAGATCCACATAAGAAAAAAAAAATATATATATATATATTAAAACTTGGTTTTGATGATTTTTAATGACACTGAACAATTTTAGCTTTTAATTTTTTTTTACCATTTTTGATTCCAAATGACTTTTAGATGCTTCTGAAAAAAATGAAAACCAATGACCATGGGATCTGAAGGTAAATCCCAAAGAGGTCTAACCAAGAAGTTTGAGTAAAAGTCATTTTATTGAAATTAGGGAATATTCCATCTCCCAAGGGATTACTTTGGGGGGACACAATCATTTTGATGTTAAATGTCTGATAAATCCCTCTATAAAATCAGTCTTATTACTTTCTAGTTATACTTTTCATTAGTGCTAAATAACAATAAATGTTGCCATAATTTTCATTTATATCATCCCTGGTGAGATTCGTTTGAGTAAGATAAAGGATTAAGTTGATATTAATATAAGTGAAATACCCTTTGAAAATAGACTTTAGGACCAAATGTCATCTTAAAAAACAAATAGAAAACTCCCTTTTGATAATTTCTTTCATTCTAATAATCTAGAAACTATTCTCATATGTGCCACTGCTGTCTTGGAGACAAAAATTTCCAGATATTGAAGGACAAATAATAAATCATTTCAAATCAACAAAATTTGTCAAATAACTGCTACCTTTCCCAAAAATTCTTCTGGGAATACTATGGTCTTTCTATTGGATAATACTATAATCCCCCCCCCCCCATTTTTGACCTATAGATGTGTCACATCTGGATTTGGGGGTGAATTCTTGATGAGAGAATAAATCTTCTTCTCACCCTGTTCCACCAAGTGTGTAGGTAGCTGAAGGGAACACAGAGCAATCTGGAAAAGGTGCTGTGGTGAAGATCTTCCCCAACTCTGTGAGAGAGAGAGAGAGAGAGAGAGAGAGAGAGAGAGAGAGAGAGAGAGAGAGAGAGACTGATTTCCAGGGCTTTCACCACCTGAGTTTTAATGTGATCCTCACTCTCCTATATGATTTTGCTTTGGTGGAGCTAGAATGTGGTTAGAGTTCTGCCTTCTGAAGAAAACAAATTATCCCTCACAACTCTTCCTGGCTGTCTGTTTTAGTAATTCCAGATGTGCAAATAAAAGAAAAGCTGACAACAATGTACTGTCAAAGTCAAAAGGAAATCAAATATGCAGACTGTTTCCTAAACATTGAGAAGACTCCCCCCAAATCAGAATATCAGTATTTGCATTTTAATCTTTGCTTAATTTGAAAGATTATGGGGCTTCCCCAAAGATGAAAACTCTTTGAAGCTATGGTTGTTTTTTTTTCTTTTCTTCTTATTGCAATTTGATAAAAGTTTGGAGGAAGCAGATACTTGATTTAAGAATTGTATTTTCAATAGCGCTACCCTGCGCCTCTGCATACTCAGAACACACCATTTTCAGAGGTCTATGGCCTTTTTTTCAGCACTTTCATGTTATTATTTATGATGTCAAGCTTTTTTTTTTTAACTTACCCTAAACCCATACTGGGATCTTAGCTCTAAATCCTGAATCCAAATAATTATGTAACTCTTAGAATTTGTAATAACTTACTGCTATTTGACTCAGAAATGTGTTCTAGTTGTATTATGGAGTTACTTCTAGACTTCCACAGCTAAGCACTGTTGGCAAATAATAACTACAACAGGACTCTACTATTCACTTCATTATAATTGTGAAAGCTTAAAGAAGAAATAAAATAATAAAAAAACCAAGCATGGTAAGCAATTATCTAAAGTTTAGAATCCTCAGAGCCTCATTTATTTAGAAAAGTGGAACACTGGATAACCAATAAGTACTTAGTAGAAAAGGCACCTTAGTCAAAATGGATGCCATAATATTCATGACCTTATAGGGGAATTCATTAACTCTTTACCAAGAGCCTACTTAATAGTATTTTACATATACTAATTCCAAAAATTTTGTGCTTTTGTGACTTGAAGTTTATAGTAGCAAATCTAAAGAGATGCTAGATAAACTAGACAGAGAGGAGAGAGAGAGAGAGAGAGAGAGAGATGACAGACAGACTAGCACTGTAAAGTTCATAAAACATTTTCCTTATAAAAACCCTGTAATGAAATTCATTGCCTCTAAAAGCTTGTGATCTATCATGATCACAACAATCATGAATGTATGAAGTAGGATTTGATCCCAGATCTTCTTATTCAGTAGAGAGACAGAGAAACAGAGACAGAGACAAACCATAGTAATATGCTACTTTTTGACAAGGAAGGATTCCAAAAAAAAATTTAAATAGAGTTGAGAAAAACAGTTTTAGAAGTGGCCAATGTGGGGATTTCCTTTTCTTGACTATGTTTATATCACAAAATGATTTTGTTTTTCTTTCTTTTTTCAATAAATAGCAAGAGAGGGGAGGGAGAAAAAGGAATATTTGATAATCGATGAAAAAATAATATGCCTAAATCATCAACAATTAGTTTTGTAATAAAAACATGACAAGAGAACTTAAGACATGTTAAAGTATTGATAAATTAACCAGAGAGCACTGCTCTATTACATAGCAGTGTATAATTTTTCAAAATACTTTGTATTATATATAAAATTAATATTCATAACTTGATCCTGATTTATCAATAAAAACTTATTCTATCAAAAATGGCAGTGGAATATATAATATTCTGCAAAGTTTTATATCCAAAACAATTTTTAAAAATTTGTTAAATAACAGGACAAGTTCTCAATTATCCATGAAACTTGACTCTCTAGAGTAAAACCTATTCTCTGGGAATTCTATAGGACATAGTTTGACTCTCTGGTGTATGAGGTATAAGGAATGTAAAAAGAAAGCAATGTTAGAGAAAATTCAGTTAATATTTTGATCAAAGGGATGGATTCGGATAAAGGGAATCCTCAAAGTCTTAGTTTATTTTTAAGCTATTAAAGTTTTGTAAACCTTGGCTCTGTGACCAAGATAATAGCTAAATTTTCTATACTATTAAAGCTTAAAGTCATCTTACATTCTGAGAATAAATATACAAAAAAGATGCACAAAAACTTTTATGAAGATGATTGCACTCACCATCACACTTATAGACAGCATAAAATCCAATAAATCTGAAAAACAAACTTCTTTTTTTTTAAAGTTTTTGCAAGGCAAATGGGGTTAAGTGGCTTTCCCAAGGCCACACAGCTAGGTAATTATTAAGTATCTGAGGTCAGATTTGAACTCAAGTACTTCTAACTCCAGGGCCAGTGCTCTATCCACTGTGCCACCTAGCCGCCTCCAAACAGCTCTTTTGTTGCAACAGAACTCATCCAAATAGCAATCCTGAGTGAAATAAGAAAGGCAAAAGAAGGCCAGTTTACCTAAGTCTGAGCTACATATTTGTTTTTCTGGAGTAACCAAATTGATGGGAAGCACCTGAAGTTGGCATACCTTTTGAAATCAAATCTAACCTGGTCAACACACTTGTATACCTATCAAAAGGACTATACAGCAAGCTCACGACAAGTGATCAACACTGACAGGAAAGTTACAGTTCTATTCTACCATGATAAACTCTGATGCAGTCAAATAAAAATTTTATGAAGACCTGGAGATCTCTTCATCAATATGCCAAAAGAAAACAAGATTGTAATTCTGGGTTATTTTAAGACCAAAGAAGGAACAAACTATCATGATGCAGCAAGATGTTCTTGTGAGGGATGGAGTTAGAAAGGACAACAGCAATAGTCACTTACTACTGTAGACTTGGGAATATCAAGACTTTCTCATACCAACACTTCCTTTTACCAAAAAACAATAAAACTTTGTGAATACACATTTTACAGTAAACATTGGTATTTAATAAACTAAAGCATTGTTAGAAGAAAAGACAGATGTGAGAGTGGTGAAGGCAATGTGTGGTATACAGGGCTAGACCTAAATGAACTAAACATTTTCATTCAGTAAAAGCTGTTAACCCAAAGCATGATGACTATCAAAAGACTGAACATCAACAGTTTAGAACACTCCTCTCTGAGTGCACAGTTTGTTGCTGAATTAGATACAAAGTTGAATTAATAGAGAGTTGCAAAAGTGGAGCAGGAAAAGGAGTGGACAGTTTTCTAAGATATGTTATACAGTTATATATTCATATATATATTCATATATTCATATATATGAATATATAAGATATGTTATACTGTTTCACTTTGCTCCAAATTTAAATTTAAATTTAGTCATCTGGGCCTGATCACTCACAAACATCAGGACTGGTTTGATGGGGAAATTCAGAAGTTACTAAATGAAAAACAAGAACTCCATTGTGTTACCTGCAGAATAGTACATCCACCTCTCAGAAGAAATTATTTAACTCCATTTAAAGTAAAGTGCAAGTGAAGCTAAGAGAGATGCAGAATTCTTGGCTCATTAAGAAGTCAGATGAGATGGTGATAATTAGCAGTTCTGACCCTATCTCTCCTCTGGAAATGTTGTTGTTGTTTTTTTTAAGGTTTTTGCAAGGCAAATAGGGTTAAGTGGCTTGCCCAAGGCCACACAGCTAGGGAATTATTAAGTGTCTGAGACCGGATTTGAACCCAGGTACTCCTGACTCCAGGGCCGGTGCTTTATCCACTATGCCACCTAGCTGCCCCCTATAATTAGCAATTCAAAGCAGTTCTGTGATGCCCTATTTATAGGTCAAAGATGTTTGGTACATCTCAACTACTCAGTGCTTATGGAGAACATGCTGATCAGTGATAAGGATATAATCCTTAAGAGAAGGGTTAAACCCTTCCATCATGTTTTCAACAGATCATCATCAACCAATGTGGAAGACATTGACCATTTACCAAAGGTTGAAATTAATGATTCTGTAGTTGGATTTCCAGCTGAGGAGGTTTTGAATACTATGAGGCTCCTATCATGTGACAAAGTGCCTGGTACTTATTCCATTCCAACAGAGAACTCTAATACAGGGGAATCCACTACTCATACAAAAGCTGATGGGAATTTTCCAGGTTATATGATTAGAGGAGACTATCCTCTCAAGAGTTCTTACTGCCTCCACTGCTCATCTCTTTAAAGGAAAAGTAAATGAATTGTCTTAAGACAAACATTGGCTAGGGTTGGGGTAGGGGTGTCTGTCTCTTAGTCTTTGCTGGCAAGATTCTTGCTAGAGTCTCAATTAATCACCAGATCCTTTACCTAGAAGAGAATCATTTATCTGAGAACCCGTGTGATTTCAAAAAGGATTGAGACTTAGGGGCAGCTAGGTGGCATAGTGGATAAAGCACCGGCCCTGGAGTCAGGAGTACCTGGGTTCAAATCCGGTCTCAGACACTTAATAATTACCTAGCTGTGTGGCCTTGGGCAAGCTACTTAACCCCATTTGCCTTACAACCTCCCCCCCAAAAAAAAAAGGATTGAGAAGTGGTCAGCATGGTGTTTCCTACCCAACCACGCCAGGGGAAATGCAACGAGCAACATAGAATTCTAAACACAATGTTTGTTGATCTAAACAAGGCCTTTGATACAGTCAGTTGTGAGTTCTTATGGAATATCAAGGCAAAATGTTGTTGCCCACAGAAGTTTATCAATATTGTATTCAGTTACATGATGGTACCTTCTTTGATCTTAAATTGCATAGGTTCTGGATAATCAGTGATGTTCTTGCAGCAGCCCCAAAGGCTCCCAGAGAAGACAGCTGTTATTGACAAGGCTCACCCTGTCCCCAAATGTGAAGCAATACTGATTGATCTGCTTGCTGTTTCACTTTGCTCCAAATTTAAAAGTCTCTCACAGGATCCTAGAATAAGAGATTTTCTACTGAAATGGACCTTATAGGATACTGAATCCAACTCCTTCAATTCATTGATTTGAACACTGAGTCTGAGAAAAATTAGGTGACTTGTCTTGGATCACTCATCTTGTCAAATATTTAAAGTAGAATTTGAATTCAGGTCTTTCTGACTCCAACTCAGAGTTCTATGTATTGTGCCATCTACCTGCTTCTCTTTTATTCATTATCATGTCACTCATCTGTATTCACTACTTCAAGGCTCTTTAATTTAAATCCAGTTTTTCTATCAGGTCCATGCTTCATTTTCCAAGCCCTATGATTTAGATGGCATTGTTGATTTACTCTGATCAAATTTTAAAAAAGTAAAAAAAAATGGTCAGCCTTCTGATAATGACCAAGAAAAGGCTAAATGACCTCTGTGTCAAGTATGCTAGTTGTTCTTTGGACTGGAAAAGAACCACACCAACCAACCAAGTGATTGATGATGTGACTTGCACAATTATGTTTATTATAGTGAAGGGTATGCTATGCAAGGCATCGTTCTACTTTCCTTTCCCAGAACTACACCACCCCATGGCCTAATTGATAAGAAACAGAACTATTGGTGGTGGTCTGGCTGCTGCAGGAGTCTCTTGGCCTTGAATTGGTTTCTCTTCCTCCCATATCAGTGAAGTACCATGGAACACCATCAGTACCAGGTAATCACCAGCATGTTTGAGACATCTGGTGATAGAATGCAACAACCCAATATATCCTCATCTATCTCTCAATGCACTAATCATCAGTTTGGTCTTTCCTCTCTGCCTTTCCTTGTTTCTCTTCCTTCATATCAGTGAGGCACCATGGTGCACCATTAGTGCTGGACCCTATGTTAAGTTTATTATAATTGATAAGATTATAATGGGTAAAATCAGATGGTCACTGAAATCCCTTTCAAGTCTTAAATTATGAGATTCTAGGACCCTCTTTAAGTTTTTCTTGGATGAAGTTCAAATATAATGTACAGTCCCTCCTTGCCAGGTCACATGATTGTAACACATCCCACTTGTTAGAATGTTCCAGAACCTGTACTCTAATAGACTGGCCTTCAAGACCCCAAGAACCATTCAAAGGCACAATGAAATAATTCTACTTGGAATATCGTAGATTATTTTTTATTAAAAGTAAAACAATAATAAAAATCAGTTACATCTAACTAAATTCATTTTCTGAAACCTCATAGTAGTATGGAAAAAAATACAGGCTTCTTAAAGAGGTTGCCAGAGTTAGATTCAACAAGCAAAGTTCAAACTCAGGAAGGTCCTACTAAACCAAAAAAAGACTTTGGGTAAGATGTGAATTGACTGTGAAGTTCAGAAAGACTTATTAGAGCAGCTGAGTGGCACAGTGGATAGAGCACTGGTCCTGGAGTCAGGAGGACCTGAGTTCAAATCCAACCTCAGACACCTAATAATTACCTATCTATGTGACCTTTGACAAGTCACTTAAACGCACTGCCTTGCAAAAAAACCCACTTATTATAAGAAGACTGACCAACACATAATACTATATGATAATCACTCATACATATCTGCTAGATTATGAAGAGAATACTATCTACACATAATGTGGATTTATAAGGGGCATCCAATGCTTTGCTATTTCTCTGACATTATGCTCATAACTTTCTGTTTCTTAAGATACAGAGGTCTTAATGGGATTTGAAATAGATAATGAACCCTGGGGATGATAGTAGATGCAAGACTGTGTGTGTGTGTGTGTGTGTGTGTGTGTGTGTGTGTAGAACAGAGACTTTTGAGCTGAGGGGAGCCAACCAAGTCATGTCCATTCTGAGATCCCTGGGCTTCAGGTGAAAAAGCACATAGGAACTTAAAAAAAAAACTCCACTTCCAGTGAAAGGAGACTTTGGGATCTGTGTGAGTCAGATCACTGTACAGTAGAGCCAGGGACCTGGGAGTAGATGTACAAGAACCTGGAATGAACAAAGAAATTCCTAACTTCAAAGACCTTATGTTTTAACAAGGGGAAATAACGAACACAGGTAAATATAGAATATATAAAAATTAAATCATCATTTCAAGTTGGGGAAGAACACTAACAAGGTCAGAGATTATTAAAGAATTAATTAAAGGATGTGGTACTTGAAATGAAGCTAAGTGATTCTAAGTGATAGAAGTGAAGAATGGAGACAATCCAGACATGGTACATAGCCTGTGCAAATGTACTGAGACAAGAATTAGAAGTTCACTCATAGAGAATAGGAAGTAAGTCAGTTTTTCAGGTATTAAAGTAAATGAGTAATGAGGTAATAAGTCAAAATAGACTGACATTAGGTAAGAAATTATAAAGACTTTAAAAGTCTAATAGTAGAGTTGGGATTTTATTTTAGCATTAATAGGGAACCAGTGAAGCAGGTTAGTGTCCAAATCCAAAAACATTGTTAGCCCTAATAAGTTACTGCAATTTTATTTTACTAGATCTTTCTGATAGTTTTGTTTTTATAACTTATATTTTACCATAAACCCCTCTTCCTTCAAGAACATCCTTTATTTTAAATAAAAGACTTTAAGAAAAAACTTAAAAACTAATGAATATATCAAAAAACATAAAATAATATGAAATATTCCTTACATGTATTTTCACAAAGGAATGGGGTGGAAAATAAGAGAATATCTCTTTTAGGAGGCCAAGCTCTTTCTTTGTAATTTTGTTACATTTATTTTCAATTATTTTGTAGTTATTATTCTTCCCATTTCTTTGGGGTAATTTTCATTACATAAAAGAAGCACACACACAAGGAAAAGTTTTTAATAGTGGAAGGTAGTAGACTATACGTGAATCTCACTTTGATAGGAATTATTTCAAAGAGGGAAGATTTTATATATACATGTATATATACATACATACATATATGCAAGCATATATAAATTTATACATTCAATTAGATATAGAAATTTATCTTACCCTGTAGGGAGATAGAAGAATAATGAGGTAAGAGTTATAGGCTAGGAGGGATGATAAAAGGGAGGGCAGTTAAGGGAGGTAGTGGTCAGAACTAAAACAGATTTTTTGTTGAGGGATAGGATAAAAAGGGAAAGAAAAGAATGAACAGAAGAAAATAGGATGAAGGGACATATACAATTAGGAATCATAATTGTGAATGGGAATGAAATGAGCTCACCCATAAGTAGAGGTAGAAAGCAAAATGGATTAGAAACCACAAGACAACAATATGTGTGAAAGACACCCTTGATACAGAAAGAGGCACATAGAGTTAAAATAAAGGATTGTAGCAGAATCTATTCTGCTTCAGCAGAAATAAAAATGGAAATAATAGTAATTATGATCTCAGACAAAGCAAAAGCAAAATACACCTGAATAAAAGATAATCATAGAAACTCTATTTTGCCAAAAAAAAAATCCATAGACAAGGAAGCAATATCAAAAACTTTTATGGCAAGTTTCTCTGTTCATTTCTTAAATATATAGGGGACTGAGTTAAATTCATAAACATAAGAACTATTCCCAAATTTTATTCCATAAAAGCTATTCTCAAATTCCCAACTTTAAAAAAGTGGTAAATTTTCAGAAGCAAAATTCAAAGCTACCAATAGTCATATGATGATGATCAAGATGTTTGTCCTTCATTCTCAAAGAAGGTCACAACATAAGGTAGTTGATGTTATGACAAGCATATGAATTGGATTTGAGTGAGGGGGTTTGCTGTGCTAGATCACTAGTCTCATTTTCTCCTCCAAAATTATCTGGGTCCAATGCTCAGATATGAGTCAGGATGACTGGAAATTACCCTGAATGTGAGGCAGAGTTAAGTAATTTTCCCAGGGTCACACAACTAGTTAATGCCAAATGTCTGAGGATGCATTCAAACTCCCATCCTCCTGACTCCAAGGTCAGTGCTCTGTCCACTATGCCACCTAGCTGCCCAATAGTCATATGAAAAAAATACTTTAAATTACATCAATCTGAGAAAGGCAAATTAAAACAATTCTGAGATACCACCTTATTCTATGTGAAATGACAGATTCTGGAAGGGAAAAGAAAATCATAGGTATCGTAAGACACTATTGTTGGAGTTAAGACTAGTCATTCTGGAAACCATTTGAAGCTATGCTTCTCTTTAACTCAGCAAAGAGAGCAAATATAAAAATATTTATAGCAGCTTTTGTAGTGGCAAAGAATTGGAAATCAAAGGGATTCTTATCAATTGGGGAATGACTAACCAAGCTGTGGTCTATGATTTGAAGGATTTATTATTGTGCTGTAAGAAATGCTGAAGGAAGTGGTTTCAGAGGGAAAAAATTGTAAGACTTTTATGAACTAATGCAAAGTGAAGTGAGAAGAACTGGGAGATTAATAATGCTGTAATGATTATCGACTGTGAAAGACTTGACTACTCTGATAAATACAGTGATCCAAGAAAATTTTAAAGGATTCATGGTGAAAAGAGCTATCCACTGAGAGAGAGAGAGAGAGAGAGAGAGAGAGAGAGAGAGAGAGAGAGAGAGAGAGAGAGAGAGAGAGAGAGAGCTGAGGAACTCTGAGTGTAAATTGAAGTACAATATCTTCATTTATTTTCTTTTTGCTTTGTTTTTGTGATATGGTTAATAAGAAAATATGTATTGAATTATTTCTTATGTATAATTGATATCATTTTTTGCCTTCACAGTGGAAAGGGGAAGAAGAAAATTTCAAACTCAAAATTTAAAAAGAAAAGAACATTAAAAATAAATTAGAAATTTGAAAAAAGTTCAACAAACATTTTCCAAGTTTTGTCTATAATCTGAAAATTGCTTAAGGGATTGATATTTTGTGGATTTCAGTGCCCTCCTCCTATTATTGAGGTAAATAAAGGGATGAAGTATCTAATGGGGCTTATTGAATTTCAAAAAAAGTGAGAGCTTGAATACCTCCAGAGAATTCTTTTTTCCAAGCAAAATCAGAGCACAGGCTGAATTGTTTTAACATCTCAAAGTTGTTAGAAAAGAGGCTCTGGGGGCAGATTGAATTGCATAATGCTTTTTAGTTTCATCCACTGTGTTTATTCTTTGAAAATATTACCAAACCATAGTTTTACTAATAAGAACAAGATAAATTTTAAAGCTTCATTCATGTTCCATTAAAAAAATATTTTCCTCTATTTCTCATTCCAGTTTTTACTTCTTTAAACTCTTCTCTTTCACCTAGGGGATGATTAAGCTGAACATCACTATACTTCTCAGGATGACCTGTTTTCCTACAAATGACCCCTGCAAATAAATTAGAAATATTTTTTTTAAGTCCCAAACTGGAACATTTTCAAATTCTGCTACAAACAGCTGGAGATAAATTCCTTTTTTGAGGGAAATATTCATTTCATATCTTATTAAGCTTATTTCTTTAAAAAAGCTCAATGATGTCCCTTTAAAAATATGTCATTTTAATGACATTTTAATATGTGCCTTATATTTTGGATATGAATTCTTTGTGCCTTTTTCAAAAGAAATGCCATGGCCATTAAATATACATACATATATGTCTATGTTTCCAATTTTGGTATTTTCTCCTTCTCCCTCCTCTTTTTAATCTTTTGCATTTTGTTTTCTTCATTATATCATGCTCTCTTTAAGACAAAGGACTTTCTTTCTAGTTTTTATTATTATTATTATTGTCATTGTCATTATTATTATTATTATTATTATTATTTTATTCCCAGCACTTAGCACAGTGACCGCATACAGTAGGTGTTTAATAAATGTTGATTTCCTATTTACTATATTAAATAGGCAATTTTCAGAAGCAGAACTCAGAGCTACTTATAGTCGTATGATGATGATCAAGATTTTTGTCCTTCATTCTCAAGGAAGGCTACAAAATAAGGTAGATGATGTCATGACAAGCATATATATTAAATTTGAGTGGGGGGGGCTGTGCTAGGTCACTAGTCTCAATTTCTCCTCCAAAGGCTACTAAACAGGCACTACTATATAGTATGAGGGCATCTAGGTGCACAGTCGATAGAGTGCCAGGCCTGGAATTAGGAAGAATCATCTTCCTGAGTTCAAATCAAGCTTCACATACTAATTGTGTTACCCTGTTTAACTCTATTTGTCTCAGTTTCTTCATCTGTAAAACGGGCTCAAGAAAGAAATAACACAACACTACAGTTTTTCTACCAAGAAAACTCCAAATGGAGTCTCAAACTATCAGACATGACCAAGATCACTGAAAAGCAACAATAGCAACACCATACTACATTTTTAGATGATTATTGTGAAAATGTTTAATGAAATCTAATCTGCTGCTGAGACCAAAAGGTTATATTTTGGATGATTTGTGTATTCCTTTAAGAAACTTTTGAATAAAAACTGAACCATTAAAAGCAACATTTTCCTTCTTCCCAAATGAATGAAAGGTAGACTTCATCTCCACAAAAGTAGTTGCCCAATGTTGATAGATTAGTGAAATGAGAAACAAATCAAACAATCAGTCTCACTGTATAGTATATTGAAATGACTAGCTCTGATAAGAGATCAAATCAGTCAAAATTTTAAAGAGATTTGTGTGCATATAGCCAAAGGCTGGGTTTATCTGCTGCCAAAAGATCTGATGAAAACAAGAAAAATTTGGTCAAGAAGGTAGTAGTGTGTGGACTATATGGTGCAAGTCATTTGATTTTATAAAATAATTTTTTTTCAGTAATTTGACTGATGACATTGAGTTGACACATTCCATGTGTAAATGCCAGACCTCAAATCTCAAATTGCCACAAACCGTCCATCCCATTTTCTTCTTCTTCTTCCTTATCCCATAATAATGTTCTTGCTTCAACTTCAAAGAAAAAACCAAACCAGTCCATCTTTGCTAGTGAACTGGTCAATGAATTCTAAGATTACTTAGAACTCCCTAGATCAAAACAGAATTCTCTATAATGTGGACTGCTAAAGTGCAGAAATTCTCTTTAAAGCCCATCTGCTATGGTCTGACTGCCCAAGGGGGCTTTTTGATGAAAATTGCAGAAGGAACTTATTATAACACTCCTTCTCTTCTAACATGTCACCCTTGCTGAGATGCTGGGGGCAGTGTTTTGCAAGACTCAAGTGTATGACTAAGAAGGAGATGGAAAGCAGCACACTAAATAGACCTACCCTTTCAGACCTCTCAGAGCAAGACTTGATGTAATGCCAAATAGCTAGATGAAAACTAGAATGTCAAGCTAAACTAAAAAGATTATTTTACCTATACAAAGGAAAAACTCCAAGCATTGACAAAAGTTGTCAATTTTCATTTAGATTTTTGGTATCATGAAAAGTCTTCCACTGTCACAAGATGGTAACCCACCTTCCCTCTGAGCTTAAATTCAACACTATCAATTTAATGTATAAGTATATTGCCAAAGAGTATTAGAATGAAATCTTTTGGGACTTGTGTGGTTAGAAATCTGGATGAGGCTCCAGAATTTAAAAAGAAATAGGAGGAAAGAGTAGTCAACATTGTCAAAGGCTGTGGAAAGGTTACCAGAGGAATAAAAAACACTGATTACAGATGTAGTAGTCATTTTTCTATAAATAGCCAAAATCACTGATTGATTATAACAAAGATCAAAATAAACATCAAATTAGAAGATTAAAAATGAACAGAATTTCATATAATTATTACAACTTCAATTTTACTTCAATAAGCTTCTGAATTATAAAATGGAAATAGACAACAACAGAAGCATAGATTGTATCACTTTTATCTAGAGAAGTTTAACTGATGTAAAATCGGGAAAATGACAAAAGAGTACAACAATTACCTCTGCTAGTAAACCATTAATATTTCCAATTAGGAAGAACAGCTGTGAAATTAAAACAAATTTATTCACAACATTATGAAAAAGAAGTGCAGAATAATATGAGCATTATCACTTCACTTAACCACATTTGTTTAAAAAGAAACTGATAAGATCTAAAATTATATTTTAAAACATCTGTCATTAAAACTATCTGGTATTGACTATGAAAGAGAGTGGTAGATCAGTGGAATAAACTAGGTGCAAAAGAGATAACAGGAAATGATTTATAGTAGTCTGCTGTTTGATAAACCCAAAGAGTCCAGCTATTGGGACAAAAACTCTCTCCTTGATAAAAAACTGTTGGAAAAATTGGAAGTTAGGTGGCAGAAACTTGGATTAGACCAGCATCTCATACCCCATAACAAGATAAGATCAAAATGGGTACAGGATTTAGACATAAAAGACAATATTGTAAACAAACTAGGAGAATAAGGAATAGTTTACCTGTCAAATCTATGGAAAGGAAAGCAGTTTATGATCAAGGAAGAGATGGAGAACATCATTACAAATAAACTAGATAATTTTGATTACATTAAATTAAAAAAAAACTTTTGAACAAATAAGACCACTGTAACCAAGATCAAAAGAAATATAGTAAATTGGGAAGCGATTTTTACAACTAGTATTTCTGACAAAGGACTCATTTCTAAAATATATAAGGAACTGAGTTGACAAATGGTCAAAGGATTTGCAGAGGAAATTTACAGATGAGGAAATCAAAGTGATCCTTAGACATATGAAAAATTACTCTAAATCATTACTGATTAGAGAAATGCAAATTAAAGCATCTCTAAGGTATCACCTCACACCTCTCAGATTGACCAATATTACTAGAAAGAACAATGATCAATGTTAGAAGGGATGTGGGAAATCTGGGACACTAATACATTGTTGGTGGATCTGTGAACTCATCCAACCCTTCTGAAGAACAATTTGGAATTATGCCAAAAAGGCAATAAAGATGTTCATACCCTTTGATCCAGCAATACCACTACTGGGTGTATACATTGAAGAGATCATGAAAAAGGGTAAAAACATCACTTGCACAAAAATATTGATAGCAGCTCTGTTTGTGGTGGCAAAGAATTGGAAATCGAATGAATGTCCATCAATTGGGGAATGGCTTAACAAACTGTGGCATATGTATGTGATGAAACATTATTGTTCTATTAGAAACCAGGAGGAATGGGAATTCAGGGAAGCCTGGAAGGATTTGCATGAACTGATTCTGAGTGAGATTGTACTCAGTAACAGCAACATGGGGGTGATGAGCAACCTTAAGGGACTGACTCATTTCATCAGTGCAATAATCAGGGACAATTTTAGGGTATCTGCAATGGAGAATACCATCTGTATCCAAAAAAATTGTGGAGTTTAAACAAAGGCCAAAGACTATCACCTTTAATTTAAAAAAAAAGTTATCTTATGTATTATGTGAGTTTTCTATCTCTTATATTTTATTTTTTCCTTAAGGACACAATTTTTCTCTCAACACATTCAATTTTGATCAATGCATAGCATGAAAACAATGTAAAGACTATCAGAATGCCTTCTCTGGGGGGGTCGGGAGAGGAAATGAGTTTTGGGGAAAAATTCTTAAACTGAAAAAAATTAAAATAAAAGAAATAGATAAGAAGAAAACCAGCTTACTGCAAGAGTGTCTATAAGTGAAACTGAAGAGGGAAAAGAAAAAAGCAAACATACATGAAATGAATTAACATACTCAGTTGCTAATACCTTCATGTCTAAGGCTATATTTCAGTATTTATTTTATATATACCAATCTATGTGCATGTTTCTCCTCCTCTGGAATACTTAAGTATAGCAACTGTTCTAATTTTCCTTTGTATTCCTAGAGCTTAGTTCAATGTCTGACACATACTTAATAAATGCCTGTTGAATGATTGATTTTTGTTGTGATCTAAGTACTGACCAAAACTTTCACATTTGGACTCTTACCACCTTCATACTCAAAACCTAATATATTTTGGGGATGAGTTATTACTGAATAAGGTGATAGTCAAGCCACATATTTATGAGGGAGGGAGCAATGAAGGAATAGAACGGTAGGATAGAGAGGTTAAAGGTTAAACAACTCAGACTTAAGCAGTATCAGATATAACTAAGGTAGATGGCTTTGTTATTTATGACGCCATGTATTTTCATTATATGGGTCAATTAAGCCCATCTAATATTTTAGGAATATAGATTTATTTCAGTAATATTTCAGGAATATGATTTACCTTTCCTTTCATATGGAATTTGTTGAATTGAGATTCAGGAAATCTGAGGTTTCTTTTTTTTGTGCATTCCATGATAAATTCCAATGCAAAATTATAGCATATATTTAAAATGGAATCTTAATTCTTTACAATTTATCTTGACTCAGAGGGAGAAATATTATTCTTATTTATGAAAGGTTATGAAAGCTTCATTGAAAGCAAAGGTTCATACAGAAAGAATGCTGCAATTGAAGTCAAAATATCTGCTCTCAAATCCAAGCTGTGTGACTATTTGTAAGCCTTGAACATATCACTTAAACTCTGTAGGAGACCCTGTTTTCTTATCTCTAAAACAATGAAGAGAGGGGTTGCAATAGACATTCCTAAGGTTCCTTCTAGCTGTATACCTCTATAATCCAATGGTTCTGATTCATAGGGGGTAATGTGATTTAAAAAAAATCACTGGAAACATTGTCCTTTGGAGAAGGGCTGTTTCATTTCTAGGTGATGAGAAAGATAGATGTTTTTTAGTTAATGCTTTGATTGAGTCTTCTCAATGATTTTTCCCAATGAATGGTTTCTTTTTATGTATTTATCATCAAACTACCCTACACTTGTATTTAGACAATTTTCTGAAAAGACCAAATTAGCTTTTAAATTATTATCTGATTTTGTTTAAAAATGTTGCTAAGGGGAAATAGGGCAGTATGAATATTATACTGATTAGATAAAACTCAAAAAGATTTTAATATGATTTTTTTAAAGAAAAAAACCCTTTTCTCAAATTATTAATGTGTCTTGAAAAAAAGTTTATAATTTCAGCAATATCAGGACAATGTTTTATTTAAACCTCTACCTCCAACCTCCCTCTCTAAAACTACCCAACTCCTCCATTGCCACATATATGGAATGCCACATATATGAAAGAAATTGTATTATATCTAAAACTTTTTCCTTTTTCTTTCCCTTGATCTTTTTTGTAACTCCTCTCTAACCCATCCTCCATTCAACTTTCAACTAGATCTTCCTAAAACAAGTCAGAACATAGCATTCCTTCTTCAGCAAGTTCCAGTGACTCACTCTTATTTCTAAGATTGAAGATGAAAAAAAATCTGCTTGGTTTTCAATGCCCTCCATAAATTCCCTTCCTCCCTTTCCAGTCTTCTTTATACCATACTATCTTCCATATAATTTATGATCCAGTGACACTAGCCTCCTTGCTAATATTTAAATATGATACTCTAGATTCTTACTCTTTTAACTCACTGCTTCCCTCCCTCCCCATGCTTGGGATTTTCTCCCTTCTTATTACCACCTTCTAGGTATTAGGTATTAGGTATTTGGTTTCCTTCAGTCTCTTATAATGACCTATCTTCTCCAGTTGTTTCCAATGTAATCTTATTGTCTTCTCTTTCAGATTTCTCCCAATTTAACCCATACACATCTTGTTTGTACTTTGACTTTTTCAGTGTTGTCTCTCCCACAAGATCTTCTGAAGAAAAGAAAATGTTTTTTTTCTTTTATTTGACTCCATACTTAGTACAATAGTTATTAGATAATGTAAGGTAGAGATACTTTACAAATTCCAGGCCCTAATATTGGGCTCTGCTTTTGTATCAAGT
Source organism: Macrotis lagotis (assembly GCF_037893015.1). Lineage (NCBI taxonomy): Eukaryota > Metazoa > Chordata > Mammalia > Peramelemorphia > Peramelidae > Macrotis > Macrotis lagotis. Next base: position 720,315,529 of record NC_133658.1, read on the forward strand.
ATGCACTGGTACACATCTGGTGTATAGTTAGTACTCAAAAGAGAAAATAAATAAAATAATGTGTGGAAGATTGCCCAAAGCTTTAAACAGTCTAATGGTCTCAAACTGTTATTTCACAAAGTCCATTTTTTTTTTATTTTTACAAGGCAGTGGGGTTGAGACTTACTCAAGTTCACATAGTGAAGTCAGTATTACATGTTTAAGGCCAGATTTGAACTCAGGTTCTTCTGACTCCAGGGTCAGTGCTCTATTCACTAGCTGCCCTCACAAAACCCATCTTGAAAATATCACTGATCTCCAGCTGATGTGACATCACTATAAATCATGGATTAAATGATTCCACATAGTTTTCTGCTTTGATTTAGTTATTCAATAATTCCCATATCTTCATTTCACTTTTGGCTATATAGACATTGGATGCTCTCTAAAAGACATTTTTTTTTATTATGCAGTTAAATGCTACAGCTCTGGAGAATATATCTCTAAAATCATTCCTTTAAATAATGAAGAACACATGGGAAAGTAGACACTGTGCAGTTAAATAAGTAAACAATTTAAAATGATGCAAAATTTAAAAAATACACCCGGTATTTGATGGACTATAATGAATAAAGCCTGATATTTCAAATTGATTAAAGTCATTCTCAGACATAGACTTCCAGATATATTGAGGAAACTGAGATGTTCTAGTATAACAAGGACAGTATCCTCTTTCCCCACTGATTTCTTAATTCTCTCTCTCTCTCTCCCTCTGTGTGTGTGTCTCTGTCTGTCTCTGTCTCTGTCTGTCTCTGTCTCTCTGTCTCTGTCTCTCTCTCTGTCTCTCTCTCTCTCTCTCTCTCTCTTTATCTCTCTTTTGCCCCCCCTACACATGCACACACATACACACACATATACCCACCACAAAATGGAAATAGCTGGAAAACATTTCAGGAATAAAGATTAATTCAAACTTATTTCTATAAAATAGGCACAGAGTCAGCAACTAGGTGGCATAGGGACTAGAACATTGAATCTAGAGAAGGGAAAACAAATGCAAATACTAGATATCACTTAACTTCTTTCTGCCTATTTCCTTTTTTTTGTCAAATGGGAATACCACCTCCCAGGATTGTTGTGAAAATAAAATGAGATAAATATTGTAAAGCACTTTGTAAACCTGAAAGCACTCTATAAATGCTAGTTTTAATTATTATTATCTGTTCCAGATTACAATAATTTCAGCAGTTACTGACTGTGAATTTTTCTTTAAATTGAGTCAGGTTTAATGAATAAGATGTGGAATACTGATTCTACTATGAGCTTTTCTAAGTATAAGCTTGAACAGTTCATTTGTCAACCCAATCCACTTCATCATATGACCCAAAGTCTGCTATTTATTATATCTTACCTTGATTTACCTAAGAAGAACTCAGAACTCTCTGAGGGCAGAGAATCTTTAATAACACTACCCACTGCTAGTTTCTTTCATGATTTCAATTGGCCATCATTGATTTATTTATTATAAGTTGCCCTTTTTGAATTGCAACTAAAATATTTTGGAACAGTAATAAGTGAAGTCTGAATCAATGCAAACCAGATGAAGCAGTTTGTATGTGCACAAAAAAATTCCTGTGAAAGTTATTGGACTTGGGGTGGCTAGGTGGCGCAGTAGATAGAGCACCAGCCCTAGAGTCAGGAGTTCCTGAGTTCAAATCCGGCCTCAGACACTTAATAATTACCTAGCTGTGTGGCCTTTGTCAAGCCACTTAACCCCATTTGCCTTGCAAAAAAAAAGCCCTAAAAAAAGTTATTGGACTATTCTCAGCATTCTCTTTTTAGCTATGTCAGATTTGTTACCTATATTTATGTAGGTAATGGTTCCATCAATACAGATTACAATCCCTCCGTGTTATAGAAAGTTCAAGGAGTTTCTATGCCCTTCCCTATTCAAACATTGACAAAATAGATTATAATTAAGTAAGCAATCAGAACATACTAGCTTGTGGAATTGCTGCTTAAAGTCAGTTCCTGAGACTCAGACAGTATTCTCTAAGGTCACAGTTGGTACAAGGAGATACATCCCACAGGGGTAGTTCCCCATTCTGATGATAACATGATTGATCCTCTAAATATCAGATTAGTTACTGGAAAGACAGACAGAAAGACAGATACATAAATAAATCTGTCAGATGACCTATGCAATTTACTATGATAGTACACTGTCCTTGGACAAGACAATTACCTTGGACAAGGTAAAGTTGCCTACTAGGCTACCTCTACTACATGGAGAATAAGTCCTTGTAGGACAAAGACAAGAGATTCAAAACCTGACAGATAGCTAGACAGACAGATGTACAGATAGATGTAAATGAGGGAGATAGAAATGGAGATAGATTACAGATACACATAACTAATATATCTGTTCATTTGCATGTGTCTGTGTGTACCCAAGATTATAAACACTAGTTAACAAAAAGAGTCCCAAGTTAAAAGAATGGACATATTTTGAATGTGACAATTATCAATATCATTTTCCTTGCTATCTCTGGAGCATCTCTGGAGCTTCTTAAGACAATGCTTGATAATCTTTTGAGATGTTGATATACCAAAACAACCAAATGACTATAACAATGACAGCAGTAACAGCTAAACAGTTTTTTGATATGTCTTTCCCTATCACTTCAACCTAGAGGAATCTTCCTCTCCTTTCAAAATCTATAGAATTACTGACCAACAAGCTCTAATCACTACCTATGTATGAACCATCTAAGGATCAACTTACCCACCATTGCCATGAGGAAGTTGATGGGATTGTCAAACCCTCTGTCAAATTCCTTCCAATTTTATATGACAGGAATATTAAATTTTTTCCTCAAAGGTGTACCAATAAATTTTTAACAACTGAATGGTTAAAAATATGCAACACCACTATATAGGTTAATCTGCATTTTTAAAGTTTTCTCCACTTTTTTTCTTAAGTCTAAAGAATACTTAATTAACAAATAAGCAGTATATCAAGTCCTGATTTTCTATTTCGAAGGTATAAATGTTCACTTTGAACATTTTAAATTTGACAATCACTCTCCAGAGTATGTAGAGACTGCCTCCAGCACATCTTGGCCTCATGACAAGGTATGATATCATTTTGATGGTAGAAAGTACAGTGACCACTTTTTCCCTTATGCTACATACTACTGCCTTTGAGGATGCCTGTCTATTTCTGAAAGAGATGAGGTCTATAGTTTATCTCATTTTTGATATATGCTATTCATCTTCTTTCATATAAGGATTTTCCATTACATGACATATTGCTTACAGACTAAAGGGCAGACTGAATATATGAATCCAACCAGATGTTAGACCTCCTATTATCAAATAACCCTTCACAATTCTAGTACATGAAATCCTCATCCACCCAAAATAAATCCTTTTGTCATTATCTATGTGGAATAATGATAATACGCCTAGGTCAACTGTAATGTACCTTATAGGTTATCATTATGATGCACAAATGGGAAGCTGACCGACCTCTTACCTCTTGAAAATTTCCTAGATATAGAGAATTAATTTGTCTCATTTGTGTTGTAAACAATAACTAATGAAATTATAGAGATTATACAACATGGTGGATTTTAGTTGTAATGCATTAATGACATGATTAAAATTTTCTATTATCTAGGACAATGTTATGCAAGTTTTTTTATCATTTTCAGGCATAAAGCATTAAGTTTAGACTTATTTATTTCACATTAAATATGGAAAGAAACCTGCAACTCCATTCCACGACCCATTTTGTTAATGTCCTGGGCACTTGTACCATCTCTACTGTCCTGTTATTAAACATTTACATTATATTTCACAATTCATACAGCTTCGTGTGATTTCCTTTCTGTGCATCTTAGGAAAAGGTATTCTTATTTTGCTGTTGTTTCTTATAAAGCACAAAAATATCCAAAAGATCCTGTGCCTTTGGTTTGAATTTAAGGTCTGGTCAAATAGGCCATCAATCATTGTTCACTCCCTCTTATGCCCCTGAAACTTGAAAGATCCTATCAGCAAGTGGCCTCACCAGAACTATTTGGCAGACCCAGGCAAGTTGTATTGAAATGGAAGTTTTCTTTTGGAATCTGCAACCATCCTAAGTGACTTTTTTTCAAGTTTTTACCTCCTAGATAATAGAACCCCATTACCCAAGACACTTGAACTTGATGGAGAAAGTCTCTTGCATGAAGTTTCCTTTCCTATTTTCTTTAGCCTGTCTGCCAGCCGCAGGATGTCTTTCTATAGCCACAAATACCAGAGTGTTTGAATAATGAAAAGAGGCTTGACATGAAGCAGAGAAGCAAGGGTGAGGGGATGGTAATTCCTTTGTGAAGAAACCCTTTTAGCCTGAGCCCCCCCATAGAGGACAGAGGAGAGAAATGATCAAAGGGCTTGCAAAAGGCCAATTCTCATGTGAGATGAGGTTTGAGGAACAGAGATTATTATCCTAAAATGTCTGAGGAAGAGACAATGTGGCATGGATACAGAGAAGTCAAAGCATAATACCTTATTTATGAAGGCCAGCCTACTTTACTCAGGAGAGAAGTACCTATTACAATATACATTTAGTGCTATTTTCAGTACATGTCAACTAGTCATTTTGACCATTGCTTTTAAAGTCTACAGAGAAAATAAGGTTATGGACTACTCTTGAGGGCCAAGAGGTCTGGCTCACACCAGTCCAGCCTTTGTACTCCTGTTGAGACTGAGGCAGTTTAAATAGTAGTTTCATCTTCTAAAAACAGAAATGATAAATCCTTTTATCCTCAGAAACTTCATGTCACCCTCCCTTGAGACCCTATATTCAAAAGGCAAGTTCTTTTCTTAATTAGAAATTAAATTACAAATTAAAATTTTTTCCTCTATTGCAGATGTGTGTATATGTGTTTGAAAGTCCTTAAATTTAATGATATGGGCAATGAATATTCACAAATGACTACAGATATTTAAGAATTAAAAGCTTCTGGGAGGGAGGTGGTTATTTAGTAATTACATTTATTACAAAGAATGAAGTGACCTCTATCCTGAGAAGGGAAGCAATGGGGAAAAAAGGTTGATTTTGGTGTGCTGAACTTGGAATTAAAAGATTTGACTTTGCATAGTAGTTCTTGTATTTACATCCCTCTGTGATCCCAGAAAATTCACTCTATCTAAGACTCAATTTCCATATCCATAAAATGAGGAAATTGGACTAGATGATTTCCTAGATGATCCATATCTAGATCTATGATGAATCTATGGTTTTGGAAGAAAAAAAATAGAAGACTATCAATAATAGCTGTTTGTGTTTTATAAAATTTTGTGACCTATAAAGTATTTTCTTGACCACAACCTTGTGAAAAAAGGAGTCTAAGTATTATCTCCATTATCTTGAAACCTATCTCTCATTCCTATATCCAATATATTAAGTCCTATTATTTTTACCTTTGTAGCATCTCTCAAATACACCCCCCACACACAAATATTCTGATACTGCTATCACCCTGCTCTAGCTCCTCATCATCTTACACTATGGTAGTCTATCTGCCCCTGAATCTTCCCACTCCACTCCAATTCATCGTCCATTCAGTCAATGAAGTGATTTTCCTAAAGTTCATGTCCAATCATGTCCAAGTACAAGCCCTAGTTATTAAACTCTAGTGGTTCCATATTACCTCTAAGATCAAACAGAAACTATTCTGTTTGGTATTCAAAGCCCTTCATAGCTCAGTGAACACGTAGACACAGACACATAAATAGACAGATACTACAGATATCCCACACACACACACACACACACACACATACACATACCCTCTTTCAGGCTCCTTACATTTTACTTCACATTAGGTATGCTTTGATCCTTTGATTAAGTGATACTAATCCTCTTGACTCCAAGCATTTTTTTGGCCATCCCCATGTCCCACAGTCAAATAATAAACAAATATCAGAATCAAGACTTGAACCTAGATATTCTACAATTAAGTGTATTGCTCTCTACACTATTTCTACCACCTTTCCAGTGTTAAATTAGGGATTTGTGGTCACTAAGGCTTTTTCAGAATGTTTTCTCTATTTTTAATATTTACCAATTACTCACTCCCAAATCAAAATTGTTATACTGTTGCTCTGTGTAATAGTAAAAATATATACTAATCTAGGTGCCAAGAGACTTGGGTCCTTATTTTGGTTTTGCCACTAATTAACTCTGAGATCTTGGTCAATTCTAAGGATCTCTTTTTCTAGTCCTTTGATTCTTCAGATATCAAATGAATGAGGAAGAATAATTTTAAATGCTCTCAGACAGACAATTAGATATTTACCTTAAGCACCTTGACTTGATGCTAAGGTAATAGAGACCACACCACTATTTTGAACTTGTGCTTATTTGCTAATATCGTTTTTAAAATCAGATGCCAAGCCTTATACACAGTACTCAAGATGTTACTTGACCACTGTAGCATGCCATGAGATTGTTGCATCCCTCATTCCAACACAAAACTTCTGTTAATATAGTTTAGAATTGTGATTTTTGAGGTAGCCCATGTCTATGTGATTATGATTTCATAATTCCATTTTGTGAGCCTTTCATATCTCTTTAAGCACCTTTACATTTTGTAGCCCCTGGCCATGAATTATAAATATCATTTCTTTTCACATGGATTTTATAAAATATGTATTCCTAAAGTCTAGGATATATATATCTGAATATGTCAAATATTCCTGTAAATTATTGACTAATACTATAATTATTACTTTCTGACAAGGTCATTTTCATTTTACCAACTACTTCTTCCTTTACTAATCACTTCCTTGGTTAGAGTAATTCCAGAATAAAAAAAATTCCCTCATTGCTTCCTCTACTTTTGAGTAAACATAGGATCTTATATTTTTGGAATAGAAATTATGTAGTCCAACCCCTATTTTCAAGAATAGGAGTCTTAATTTCAGAAAGGTAAAGTGAGCCTTCCTTCAAGTTACAAAGATAATAAAAGACAGAACTAGCATTCCAATCCAGGACCTCTGATTCTAAAACATTGCTCCTTTCACTAGACCATACTGTGTCTCTAGGAAACTTTCATTTCAAAATTTGTTCCATTTCAAAAATTTATCAGATATGATGCATCTGAACATTTCATTTTTGTCAGACTATAGACTGAATACCCCAAAAAACTTTCCTCAAAGCATTTCAGTAAATTATGCCATTCTCACTTGTTTGAATTACTGCTAAAAGTTTGAGTAAAAAGGTTACTGTGCTCAAGAAAGAAAAAAAAATATATTTTCTTATAGCTTGGTTAATATTAGGTCTTTTTCTTTCAGATGATCTTCTTCCCCTAAATTCAGGGGTCATACTATTTTTTTTTAATTTTGTTGTTTAGTAAGATATTTTCAATAAAGTCCCTTCTAATTTCTTGCTGTTGTCAAAATTTTCTAATTCATAAAATGTAGCTCAAACTAAAAATGTAGAAAAAATTTACTTCTGAAATTCAATCTTGTTTAAATGTCAGTCACTAATCTTATATTCTTGGACTCAAAGATCACTGCAGTCATTAAAAGATACCTACTGCTTGGAAGAAAAACTGACAAATCTGGGCAGTATACTGAAAAGCAGAGACATCACAATGCTGACAAAGTATCATGGAAACAATTAACATGGACTTTAATAGACTTCAAAAGAGAGTGGAAGACAGAAGGTCTTGGAGAGATATGATCCACGGAGACACGAAGAGTTGAACATGACTGAATGACTAAATAACATTCACATGCTACAATCTTAAATGACCAAAGCCAACACAGATATACATAGCAGAATTATGCTTAAGGAGTTAGAAAAAAATCAAATCTTAGAGTTGCAATGGGTATTGGTCCCTTATGCCCAGACAAAAAGAAACTATTTTTGAAGGGTTTTAATGTTCAGCAATGATGTTATTAAATAGGTGTGTAATAGAATTGTTGGTGGCTGAGGTAAAGAGCCCTGATTCTATGAAGCTTTAGATGGCCCAAGTCAAAAAAACACAGGAGGCTGAGTTACTCTTATCCCTCCCCTTCATCACCCCCCACTGATTTTCTGATAGGATGATAACTGTTATTGACTTGATTGATAGAGTTTTTAGGCATCTAAACTACCATTCTCAAAGCTAGAATGGAAAATATTAATTTGAGTTTGGAAAAGTCTTTTAACTGCTGTCATGAATGTGTTTGAAGTGGAACGAAGGATCAATTGAAGAGTTTCAATTTTCACAGTTTCATATCTGGCCAGAAAAAAACATAAAGCATTATTTTTAAAGTGTTAGTTTATTCATAGCTTCAATGAACATATTTTATCTTTTTTTTTCTGTCCAAGGACCACCTTTTGTTATAATACATTTTTTCTTCTAAGTGTTGAATTGAAATGAATTATCTACAGACAAAGGATATATTTTGCATTGGAAAAGAATGCTCATGCGTGAGTTAATTGTGTATTCTAAATAGGTTAATCTCCAAAGTTTCCTTTTTTTCCCCATTATAATCATCTAATACCTTTTAACTCTGATATTGCAATAATTATTGGGGTATTGTACAATTTTTGTACAAATTTCAATGTGTTTCCCAATTGATAAGTGGTCATAGGATATGAATAGACAGTTTTCAAATGAAGAAATTAAAACTCTGTATAACCATATGAAAAAATGCTTCAAATCATTATTTATTAGAGAAATGCAAATTAAAGCAACAATGAGGTATCATCTTACACCTATCAGATTGGCCAGCATGAGAAAAAGGGAAAATGATTGATGTTGGAGATATTGTGGGAGGATTGGGACTTTGATGCATTGCTGGTAGAATTGTGAAGGCATCCAAATTTCCTGGAGAGCAAAATGAGGCTATGCCCAAAGAGCAATAAAACTGTTCATACCCTTTGACCCAGCAATTCCTATTCTAGGTCTATATCCAGAAGAAATTATAAAAAAGGGGAAAGTCCTACATGTTCCAAGACGTTCATAGCAACTCTTTTTGTAGTGGCAAAGAATGGAAATTGAGGGGATGCCCATCAGTTGGGGAATGGCTAAACAAGTTATGATACATGAATACTATGGAATACTCTTGTTCTATAAGAAACCATAAATGATTGAACTCTAGAGAAGCATGGAATGACTTATGGGTCTGATGCTGAGCAAAGGGAGTAGAGTCAAGAGAACAACATACAGATCAACAACATTATGAGATGAAGATAGAAGCAGCTTCTCTCAGCAGTCCAGAGAGCTAGGACAATTGTATTAGACTGGCTTTGGACTATATTATCTCCAACCAGAGAAAGAAACACACACACACACACACACACACACACACACACACACATACACATCCTTCAGAATCTGATGAACACTTTATAAAACTTATCTCTTATGAATCTCTTTCCTTTAATCCTAATTCCTCAAACCAAAAATAACTAATCTGTAAACATGTTTATCAAAATATGTATGTACAATGCCAACCTGAATCTTCACTGCTGAGTGGAGGGGGGGTGGGAAGGGAGGGTGGAAGGAAATTTTATAACTTAAAAGTATACATGTGCACAAAGATTAAAATAAATAAATAAAATTTAAAAAATTAATGTGAATGGAAGTCATGGTCTCATTGCTACCCTATGATTAAACACTTTGGGAGGGTAAGTCTTGTGAGTGGGTGGTCCTTTATGTGGCAGAATTTAAACACATTTGATAAGTCCTTACCTAAGAGTATTTCCTAATTCAGATTGAAATTCCATTGAGAGAGTTGTAGTTCTTTGGGCCTTTAAATATATATATTTCCCTCTACCCCCAACACTCACCAATTACTTTCCTCTTCTCCCATCAAAGGATTATCAAGTAGCCAATGTTGTCCTCCTCCCCATTTGCTAGCATGCCAAGTAAAAACAACATGAACTTGTCAGACTCTCATTAGATGTTTTTGGGTTTCTTTCCAACTAATCCACTGTTGCTAGTTAACAGCAGAAGGTAAAATAGAATATGAAATTTGGACCTGTGGGTTCTTAAAGAATGGGAAGCAGGTCCTGGAAAGGATAATGGGAAGATTGCAAAAATCAGCTCAAATACATATGAAAAGAGGAGCATGCTTTATGTAGTTAATCAATGTTAGAAGAAAAAAGAAGAAAATTATAAAATGTAAATTATTTATATTAAATCTGATTATTGGTAAAGATAAACTGCTGAGACCACCTCCATTACAAGGAAATTAGGTTAAGTGAAAAAATAAAATCAGATTAACTTCATAGAATCATCCATCAAAATTACTCTCTATTAAATGTTATGCCATTATGTAAGCAAAAACAACAAAAACCAGGGGAGAAGTGATCCTAGGAAATAGGTATCCTCTCTAATACAACAAAAACAGCAGTTTTAAGTTGAGTTTGAAGGCTTATAAAATTATTCTATCAAAAGAACAACAAACTGAAAAAAACAGTACAAAGTGATTTAGCAAACTCATCAGCTTCATGCATGGAGAAACCAATCCAAAGTGTCATTAGCCAAGGAACAAGTCATTACTTAAGCTTGGCTTAACTTTGGAAATTTGTCTTGTCAAAAACAAGAAGAAAGTTAAATACCTTGGAAACAGGTTTCCTTCCTTATACCAAAAGATGGAGGGGGAAGGGTAGAAATGGAAGAGAAGAGGTGGAAGTGGGATGATTGAGGCTTCTTTTGGTGGAGTGGTATATAATGTATGGGATTAGTTTCCTTTACAACTAGACCTTGAATTCCATGAAGTGGTCATATTATTTGGATTTTCTTTACATATTTCCATTATGCTGGAACCACATGTTTGAATTCCAAAGATTTATTTTTAATTGCAACCACTTCTAGAGATTCGATATTCAAATTAATATCTTTTGATGCACATTTTTTAGCTTTTGAATGCACATGTATGTGCTCACACAAAAGCATGAACATTTGGTCTGGTAAATATCTCTCCCCCAAAGGAGATAACCAATTCTTCTCTAAGAAAGTTTTAGAGCACAAAACAGTTAAGTAACATACCCATATAGATCAGAAACAGGATCTGAACTCAAGTTTTACTAAGTCCAAGACTAGATCATATCTGCTAGGATTTCTGTAATATTTAATATAACTGATTTGATAGCCAAAAGATTTAGGGAATTTACAGAGATAAAAGCTGGAACCATTTTCATATAGATAATAGTCAAAAGATGCAAAAAAATGGTTCTCAAATCAAAATTTATGATAGTTTTATTACAAATCAAAAACATGAGAAATGCACACTAAAATAACTGTGAAATATCCCCACATACAGAATTTTGACAAAGATGGGAATAGTATTGAAGGAATTATGGAAATATTGTCATACTTAGAGAATGATAATGGAGATGTAAATTAGCATAACCATTCTGGAAAGTAATTTGGAATTATGTTAGAAAAAAGTGATTTAAATGACTATGTCTTTTTTACCCAAAGAACTCACTGTTAAACAGTGATCAAGGTTGTTAAATCAGTAAGATCTCATATGAAGCAACATATTCATGGTACTCTTTTTTCTTTTTTTTTTTAGGAAGGGAAATTAACATAATGATAAACAACATAGATATCATAAGCAAATTTCTTTAACAGTAAACAAACTCTAATGTTTGAGTGCAATGGATAATCATTGTACCAAAGATATAATCAATATGAAAACTTCTAAGAAATATAGAAAATGAATGATGCACATTAAAGTAGAAATGAAACTGTATATAATATGCATAATATATGTATATACATATATAGCATAAATGGAAAAGAAAAAATGAAACTGTAAACATTATACATTATAATGATAATACTTGGTCTTTAAGAAAAAAATGAGTTCATGAGAGACTCTTCTTTGAAGAGGTGAGAAACTGTGGATTTGGAGCATTGCATACACTGTCAGATCAGTTCATCTGTTGTTAAATTTCACTGAATTAAATCTTTCTTATCTCTTGCTTTCTCCTTCACTTTTTTCCATTTCTCTCTCTCTCTCTCTCTCTCTCTCTCTCTCTCTCTCTCTCTCTCTCTCTCTCTCCTCTGCTCTAGTGCTAAAGCCAAAAAAATATATATTTAAAATTTTAAAATATAACTTATCCAAACCACTTTTCATAGTAATGAAATATATACATATGTACCTTCATATTCACCTTTGAACTGTGGTACTAGAAAACTATGGTAATATAGTCCCTCCTATGTGCCAGACACTGTGCTAAATGTTTAACTAATGTTATAATTTACCAATATTATAATAATCCTGTGAGAGAAGTGCTATTATTCCTGCCTTATATTTTAAAAAATGAGGCAGAAGGTAAGTGGCTTGCCCTGGATCATAGGAAATTTCTGAAACCAGATTTCCAGATTTGAGCTCAGCTCTTCCCAACTCCAGATGAATCAATTTATTTACTTTATACCAAACTCCTTGGAAGAGAAAATGAATGGAAGAAAAGAAGGAAAAAAAAAAGAAAAATAGATCTCTTCCACTGAAGTCAGACTTCAATGCCTCCCTCATGATTTCATGGAGATCTATCTGTCTTCTTGACAACCATGTCAACTAAGCATTAGCACTGATTCATTTTACATATCTGATTGAATATTCCCCAGAAATGAACTGTAATAATAACTGTAATAGCTAATGGTTGTAGTCATTATAGTCTAAAAAACGAACTTTACATTTGTATTTCATTTATTATATTTATTTCAGCTAATTCTCACAATTCTATTAGGTAATGTTCTATCCTT